>NW_020842027.1:0-1462 GCF_003676395.1 Aethalodelphis obliquidens | reverse complement strand
AAATCCGCGTGCTGTGCTGTGGGTACAGCCACTGCGGGGAGCCCACGCCCCCCACCACCACTGCCACCGCATCCACTGCCACAGCCCCCACGGCCACCACCTCCACTGCCACAGCCACCACTGCGGCCACCTCTACAGCCACCACTGCCACAGCCCCCACGGCCACAGCCCCCACGGCCACCACCTCCACGGCCACCACCTCCACTGCCACAGCCACCACTGTAGCCACCTCTACAGCCCCCACGGCCACAGTCCCCATGGCCACCACCTCCACTGCCACCACCTCCACTGCCACAGTCTCCACTGCCACCACCTCCACTGCCACAGCCCCCAGGGCCACCACCTCCACTGCCACAGCCACCACTGTGGCCACCTCTACAGCCCCCACGGCCGCCACCTCCACTGCCACAGCCCCCACTGCCACCACATACACTGCTACAGCCCCCACTGCCACCACATTCACTGCTACAGTCACCACTGCCACCTCTACAGCTCCCACTGCCACAGCCCCCACGGTCACCACCTCCACTGCCACAGCCACCACTCCCACCTCTACAGCTCCCATTGCCACCATATCCACTGCCACAGCCACCACTGCCACCGCATCCACTGCCATAGCCCCCAGTGCCACCTCTACAGCTCCCACTGCCACCACCTCCACTGCCACAGCCCCCAGTGCCACCACCTCCACTGCCACAGCCCCCATTGGCACCACCTCTACTGCCACAGCCCCCACTGCCACAGCCACCACTGTGGCCACCTCTACAGCTCCCACTGCCACCACCTCCACTGCCACAGGCCCCACTGCCATCACATCCACTGCCATAGCCCCCACTCCCACCTCTACAGCTCCCACTGCCACTGCATCGACTGCTACAGTCACCACTGTGGCCACCTCTACAGCCCCCACTGCCACCACATCCACTGCCACAGCCCCCACGACCACCACCTCCACTACCACAGCTCCCACTGCCACCACCTCCACTGCCACAGGCCCCACTGCCATCACATCCACGACCACCACCTCCACTGCCACAGCTCCCACTGCCACCACCTCCACTGCCACAGGCCCCACTGCCATCACATCCACTGCCACAGCCCCCACTCCCACCTCTACAGCTCCCACTGCCACAGCCCCCACAGCCACTATCTCCACTGCCACAGCCCCCACTGCCAGCGCATCCACTGCTACAGTCACCACTGTGGCCACCTCTACAGCTCCCACTGCCACCACTTCCACTGCCACAGGCCCCACTGCCACATCCACTGCCACCACCTCCACTGCCACAGCCCCCACGACCACCACCTCCACTGCCACAGCCCCCACTGCCACCACATCCACTGCCACCACCTCCACTGCCACAGCCCCCACGACCACCACCTCCACTGCCACAGCCTCCACTGCCACCACCTCCACTGCCACAGGCCCCACTGTGGCCACCTCTACAGCCCCCACGACCAC
>NW_020842026.1:736-1462 GCF_003676395.1 Aethalodelphis obliquidens | reverse complement strand
TTCAGTTAGAATCATCATAAGATATCAGTAATACACGCAATGTAAACTTGGCTACACAGGAACTGAATTACAGAACAGAACAGGGTCTCAAATTTAGAAAACAAACTTATGCTTACTTAAGGGGAAAGGTGAGTTGGGGTGCTGCATAAAACCAGAGATTGAAATGAGCACAGATAAAGTTCCTTAAGCCAAATATGGAATAGACAAGAGCTACTCCTTGCTCACCGAAATGTACTCAACACCCCATATTAAACGCCTAAGAATGTATCTGACTAGGAAGTATCTTAAAACCAATGGATTGCTATGTCTCCAAAAGGGAATCAAGCATGTGTACAGGGGCATAAACGCAGCAGTGATAGGATTGGAGAGGTTCGGTGAGCAAATGAAGACCCTTTGAAGTCATATTGCATGGTACCCATTCCACGGGTCTCAACTCTCCAGGTTTAAGGTATTCTTCCTTTAGCTAAAACATGCATGTGGAACCCAGAGTATGATCAACCATGTGATCGGGAGACGTGTTCAAATATGTCTCAGTTTTCCTCCCCTGGTACTCGGGTGCAACATTCCAGACACTTTACTAACACTCTCCCCACATGGAGAGTCAGCGCCTTTAACCTCCTGTTTGGCCGGGTTTGCAATTACTGCGGAAGATGAACAGTAATAGGGAGAACCAATGAGAGACTACCTGGAGGTGTCTGGACGGGCAAATTTAACTCTCATTTCCCA
>NW_020842026.1:0-726 GCF_003676395.1 Aethalodelphis obliquidens | reverse complement strand
TTCAGTTAGAATCATCATAAGATATCAGTAATACACGCAATGTAAACTTGGCTACACAGGAACTGAATTACAGAACAGAACAGGGTCTCAAATTTAGAAAACAAACTTATGCTTACTTAAGGGGAAAGGTGAGTTGGGGTGCTGCATAAAACCAGAGATTGAAATGAGCACAGATAAAGTTCCTTAAGCCAAATATGGAATAGACAAGAGCTACTCCTTGCTCACCGAAATGTACTCAACACCCCATATTAAACGCCTAAGAATGTATCTGACTAGGAAGTATCTTAAAACCAATGGATTGCTATGTCTCCAAAAGGGAATCAAGCATGTGTACAGGGGCATAAACGCAGCAGTGATAGGATTGGAGAGGTTCGGTGAGCAAATGAAGACCCTTTGAAGTCATATTGCATGGTACCCATTCCACGGGTCTCAACTCTCCAGGTTTAAGGTATTCTTCCTTTAGCTAAAACATGCATGTGGAACCCAGAGTATGATCAACCATGTGATCGGGAGACGTGTTCAAATATGTCTCAGTTTTCCTCCCCTGGTACTCGGGTGCAACATTCCAGACACTTTACTAACACTCTCCCCACATGGAGAGTCAGCGCCTTTAACCTCCTGTTTGGCCGGGTTTGCAATTACTGCGGAAGATGAACAGTAATAGGGAGAACCAATGAGAGACTACCTGGAGGTGTCTGGACGGGCAAATTTAACTCTCATTTCCCA
>NW_020842025.1:0-1462 GCF_003676395.1 Aethalodelphis obliquidens | reverse complement strand
TACTCTGACCCCCGATGAGAGGGAACGAATTCAAAATGCTGCCCGAAAGCACGCCGATCAGGTCCACCTCACTGATAACTCTATGCTCGTCAGAGCCACTGTCGTTCCTGGCACCGATCTGGGCTGGAGTTATCAGGACGGCCAAGACGGTTGCTGCAACTGTGATCTTATGATCCGATGCCTCTTGGCTGGTATGCAGGCTGCCTCCCACAAGATTGTCAACTTCGAAAAGCTAAAAGAGATAACCCAAGAGCCCAAGGAAAGTCCAGCCGTTTATCTCAACTGCCTTACAGAGGCCATAACTCTGTGCACCCACTTGGACCCTGACAGCCCCACAGGCGCGGCGGCCTTGGCCACCCACTTTATCACACAATCAGCTCCTGATATCAGAAATAAAACTTAAGTGGGAAGAGGACGGCCCCCAGACTCCCATGAGACCTGGTAAAAATCCCCTTTAAGTCTATAATGCCCGTGAGGATTTGGCAGAATCCAGCCGACAGGCTCGGATGCACTGAAAGGTGGCCCTCCAAACCCAAGCCTTCGTAGGCACCCTGTGGCTGGCCATCTCCCATGGACAACATCCACGGGACCCGCCGAAGGCAACCCCACCAGGGGCCTGCCTCAAGTGCAGAAAAGAGGGGGACTGGGCTCGCCAATGTCCCAATCCCCGGCCTCCTTCCAAGCCCTGCCCTGGCTGCGGGCACAAAGGCCATTGGAAGAGTGACTGCCCTACGACAGCCCTCTCTCAGCGCCTCCACGCAGAGAGCGAACCGACCCGATGGCTCTACCACTCAAACTCCTGGGATTGGCTGACGACTGACGTCACCCGGACTCGAAGACCACCATCACCCTCGCAGAGCCCAGGGTAACGCTACAGGTAGCGGGTAAGTCCATCCCATTCCTTGTGGACACGGGGGCTACCTATTCAGTCTTGCCTATATATTCCGGGCCAGTTTTTCCTTCCCAGATCTCGGTTATGGGCATCGACGGTAAGCCGTCCTTCCCGCTCCAAACCGGCCCTCTCTCATGTTACATCGAGAGGCTCCCTTTCACTCATTCTTTCTGAGTCATACCGTCCTACCTGGATCCTGCGCTAGGTCGTTATGTCCTCTTCCAATTAGGGGCCTCTTTCCAACTGGCCAGACCTGATCCTAAGGTCTCCTCCTCTCAACTCCTGCTTCTCCTCCTCAGTCTGGCAGTGAAGCCCTCTCCCTCCTCTCTTCCTCCTCCCATCTCCCCCAACCGGATACACCTCCAGGTCTGTGATACATCAAAACCCATAGTAGCGACACACCACCCCCCTGCCCTAATCCGTCTTAAACACCTCTACAAGTTTCCAGCAGGCCCCAATTCCCCATTTCTGAAACACATCTAAGGGGCTTATGAACTATTATCACCAGACTCTTAGACCAGGGGCTCCTCGTCCCCATACTCTCCCTGCAATGCCCCCATCCTGCTTGTC
>NW_020842024.1:0-1463 GCF_003676395.1 Aethalodelphis obliquidens | reverse complement strand
CAGGGGGCAGGGGTTCGTACCCCGGTCCGGGAAGATCACACATGCCGCGAAGTGGCTAGGCCCGTGAGCCATGGCCGCTGAGCCTGCGCGTCTGGAGCCTGTGCTCCGCAACGGGAGAGGCCACAGCAGTGAGAGGCCCTCGTACCGCGAAAAAAAAAAAAAAAAAGTATCTCATAAATGATTCTATTGTAAAACTAGACAAATAAAAATGAATACTGCTGACTAAAATATTTCTGAAAATGAAGAAAAATTTTATTTTTTGTATTTATTAGCTATGCTTTGATTTTTTGAGTGTGACAAATATTTATGGCATATTGAGTCTGGACATATTTTGAACATCATATATATGATAAAATGTTCTATTTTGAAATACTGAGACATTTATAAAGATGTCAACACCAACTACATGGTCATTAGTTGTTCTCCATGAAATAGTATTCAAATCCTTTAAGAAAATATGTCTGAAAAAATACTTGTTACAGGAAAATAAGCTTGAATATAATAAAAACACAGAAGGTGCTTCATCATAAGCTCAGTTAGTGGTGTAGCTTAAGACTGTCAAAGGCAAGAACAACTGTCCAATACTATCCCATTGTCCAGCCCACATACTGCCAAACTGCACTCATTTCTATATCCAATTCCTGCTCTGAAGTAGGGACTAGAAATCATCATTGTCCTTAGGATACCTTCATATAGGTGGACTCCCAGCTCTTCCGTTAAAGTGTCCTTCAATATCGTCTTGACCTCTATGGTAGGGAATGTTTAGGCCCCATCTGCTATCAGATTCTTTAATTTTCAGTAAGCTTTGGTATTATTTTTGACTTACCCCAATCTGGGCTGAAAAATCAGATTATTCTCAGTCTCTAACATACCACAATATCTGTGAAGTTGGTGAAATTTGCTACACCTTTTTCAAGGTTAGATTGCATATTGAGTTTTCTCCATTGTCATGTATTCCTTGTATTTTATTGTTATATTTTTATTCTTATGGCTACACTAACCATGTACTATCTTTACCTCTAATATACTTAGAGTAATATATACAAACAAAAGACACACACATACACATTTTTGTTCCTTCCCAAATTAAATTTCTCATGTGTTTATCTTACTTTCCCAAAAGGGCTTCTAATCTCTGAAACTTAACTTGTGAGTTCACCCTCAGAAGCATATAGTGAAACACCTTATCTGTACCACTTGCAGAAAAATAATAATAGTCAAGATTCATTGAATGTCAACTTGTGTGAGGATGTCCAGTTGTCGTGTGAAGTGAGCGAGGCTTTGGTTAAGTAAGTGGCTGGAGGTCAGAGGCCAGCAAAGGCAGAGCGTGGTTTTGAACATGGTCTGTTAGACTTCAAGCTAGTACCTTTCCCTGATTTGCAAGTATAAATCTATCATTTTGTATTATTCTGTGTATAGGTATTTACTTCAGTTGAGAGAATCAGAAATCTACAATTTATATC
>NW_020842023.1:0-1464 GCF_003676395.1 Aethalodelphis obliquidens | reverse complement strand
GTATGTTTAACAACCCTTCTGCATCTTAGAAATTGGTATTTTTGAGTATTGGAAGAGTTTAGAAATGCACCGTGACCCAGCACCCAGGCACTTGAAACGAAGTTGAAAGTTCATCTGGAGATGGTCACGTTGTCCCCGTCTCTGTCTTTTATTCGAGGCAGAGCAAGGCCACAGATTTGTAACCCTTGTAAGGAAGGCCTCGTGCGTCCAGGCCCTGGCAGGACCCAGCTTTCTAGTGGTGGGCGGTTCTGAAGTGGAGAGAGCTCTTTCCCTTGCTGGCCAGACCTCGCTTGGCAGGGTGCGGGGTGTGCTGCCTGCCTAGCCGGGCGCTCTTTCTGCCGGTCAGCAGCCGTTCCTGGTGTGTCTGTCCTACTACCAGTCAGGCGGTCAGGGGCCCTAGTGAAGTGCTCAGCGAGCCGCAGCCTTACCAAAGCTTTGCAGGTAATGTCTGCTACCCTCCCATTTCCCTGCTGAGGAATTTTGCTTTCTCATGGGAAGTGAGGGGGCAGTACTTTATAAGAGTTCATATTTTGTGATGACTTGATGCTGAATACGTTAAGAAAATGGGCTCCTTCCAGAAGCTTAACTTCTTAGAAGGTCAGATTACTCATGTGACCGCACGTTTGAAATGAGTGAGCTTGTTTGTTCATTGATTCATTCATTCTGCAAGCACCTCCTGGATATTTAGAGTGAGTGTTCCAGGGGGCACGGAGGACAGTAGACAGTATTCTTTTTTTTTATTTTTGAATTTAATTTATTTTTTTATACAGCACGTTCTTATTAGTCATCAGTTTTATACACATCAGTGTATACATGTCAATCTGACTCGCCCAGTTGAGCACACCACCATCCCTACCCTCCCCCCGCGGCTTTCCCCCCTTGGTGTCCATACGTTTGTTCTCTACATCTGTGTCTCAACTTCTGCCCTGCAAACCGGTTCATCTGTACCATTTTTCTAAGTTCCACATACATGTGTTAATGTACGATATTTGTTTTTCTCTTTCTGACTTACTTCACTCTGTATGACAGTCTCTAGATCCATCCATGTCTCAACAAATGACTCAACTCCGTTCCTTTTTATGGCTGAGTAATATTCCATTGTGGATATGTACCACCACTTCTTTATCTATTCGTCTGTCGATGGGCATTTAGGTTGCTTCCATGACCTGGCTATTGTAAATAGTGCTGCAGTGAACATTGGGGTGCATGTGTCTTTTTGAATTATGGTTTTCTCTGGGTATATGCCCAGTAGTGGGATTGCTGGATCATATGGTAATTCTATTTTTGGTTTTTTAAGAAACCTCCATACTGTTCTCCATAGTGGCTATATCAATTTACATTCCCACCAGCAGTGCAAGAGGGTGCAAGAAGCTAACCTTTTAGCTTCTTTTTGTTCCTTGATTGTAGTTAAGCTTCATCTTGCCTCAGGGCCTTTGTATTTGTTTTTCCCATGTTTTGGAAATA
>NW_020842022.1:1028-1464 GCF_003676395.1 Aethalodelphis obliquidens | reverse complement strand
GCATTTACTTATTTATTGGCAAAATAATCTGATGGAGATATTAGAAAAATTAGAGTAATGTGACAATCAAGAAAGTTTAAAAAGGTGATTATGATTAGACAGCTCATTGATTAAGGAGACGGGATATGATTTGGGGGATGTTAGGGATCAAGTAGAGACTAGTGACTGATTTTACAACGGCTCCAGTTAGAGCTGGTATGCATGTTATCCAAAACATTTTAGAAGATTTCTCGGACTTTCAAAGTACAAATAGATTGAAATAATTGTTAAACAAGATAGGTCATTGATTATTTTCGGTCTGGTGTTTTTAAAAATTTTTGCTAACTTTTGGGAATCCTCCTTTGAGTACCTCTCGCCAATACCGCTTCCTGCACCAGATTCTAAGATACATTTTTCCTGCTTCAAATCTTTGATTTATTCCCTTGTAAACTACTTA
>NW_020842022.1:0-928 GCF_003676395.1 Aethalodelphis obliquidens | reverse complement strand
TGGAAAGTTGTTCTGTATTGGGATCATTGTTTTTTGTATAGTAGGGAAAGAAAATCCTTACACAAGGAAGAATATCTTTCTTTTTGGAATTCCAGATGAAAACATATCCACCAGGTTAATTGCCACCTAATATCACCGCACAATAGCACAGAGACATTACTCTTTCAGATGTTATATTACAGCTACTTTGAATATATGTGGTACAGAATTGTCTGAAATTGAGGCCATCTGGAGTCATTAGGAGGTAAACTGTACAGCAAAGCCTTGATGTAAGAGTATTTTCTGTAACAGGCAAAATATGAGTGTTTAGTAGTTGTAGAGTGAAAATGTGCTATACTCCAGGGTCACACAAATGATCAGGGAGCCCATACCAGAAAGACTAAAGGTAAATTCCTCTTCACCTCCTGGGAATTATCAAGGAAATCATCAAATACCTGTGTGTTCATTTCAAAATAATCAAAAAAGCTAGTAAAACAGAATTTGCCAAAAAAGTATTATAAAATCATACATTGGGGGCTTCCCTGGGGGCGCAGTGGTTGAGAAACTGCCTGCTAATGCAGGGGACACGGGTTCGAGCCCTGGTCTGGGAGGATCCCACATGCCGTGGAGCAGCTAGGCCCGTGAGCCACAACTACTGAGCCTGCGCGTCTGGAGCCTGTGCTCTGCCACAGGAGAGGCCGCGATAGTGAGAGGCCCACGCACTGCGATGAAGAGTGGCCCCCGCTTGCCACAACTACAGAAAGCCCTCGCACAGAAACGAAGACCCAACAGAGCAAAAATAAATTAATTAATAAACTCCTACCCCCAACATCTTCTTAAAAAAATCATACATTGGAATATCGCCATTAGAATGTGTGATTTTGATCTGTAAATAATGCTGTGCAAATAATAATTTCACAATATACTGTTGGGTAAAAACGCAGAATGG
>NW_020842021.1:0-1464 GCF_003676395.1 Aethalodelphis obliquidens | reverse complement strand
AGAAGCTGGACCCCATAACAGAACATCACAGAAGAAGTTGAAAGATGCCATTTATTACTTATTCATCCATCCAACCTGATTGCTTACAATGTACCAGGTCAAGTTCTCGTCTAGATCACTGCTGCAAAAATTGAAATTTGTCATTCTTTTTCCCTTCCTCACCTTCAACCTCCACCCCTACAATCTGTACCCTCTTCCCAAGTTAGGGGAATTTCAAACTTGAAGATCTTGGTAGAAGGTAGAGACCACCTCCTTCCATAGGAGAGGAAAACCTGCTTCCAAACATTCTGGCAGGTTGAAACAGCCTGAGGCTCCACCAGGCAGGTGACCCCATGCTGGACTCTGACTCAGGACGTGGTGACACAGAGAGGCGGGAACTGTGCTGAACGCTTTGGCACATGTGGCAGAGGCGGCAGTAGTGTCATCCAGTTGTCAGGAGCAGCAGAGACAGCAGGACGAGCCGCAGGGCACGCTGTCCAGCTTCCGGGCTGACAGTGCTGTGAAAAGTGGCATCTGTGCCCACCTGCAGGGGCAGCGGTTCCTCTGTGGGACCCGACCTGGGTGGGATTGTGGATTCTGTTCCTGGCTGTGTAGTCTCAGGGCTGTTCTGTGGGTTTTTCCTGAAATAAAACAAAACTACAATCAATCTCTCTTTCCCGCCCTCTCTCTCTCTCTCTCTCTCTCTCTCTCTCCTTCTCTCTCTCTCTCTCTTTCCATATATAACAATTTGAAACGCTTTTTTCCCTATAAAGAATTGTGAGAATACCATGTAGCGAAACTCCGAGAAAGCAGGGATTCAGAGACTCTTCCCCGCTGCTTTATTGAGATATGATTGATCTACAATATTGAGTAAATTTATGGTGTACAACTTGACTTGATACACTTAATATTGCCAAATAATTACCACCGTAGCATTAGCTTACAACTGTATCATGCCACGTTATCACCTTTTTCGTGTGTGTGGAGAAAATTTAGGTCTACCCTCTTAGAACTCAAAAGATTTTCTTTATGCTGAGTGGATAACTGCTTCTTAAATTTTCCACCTGGCTATACTGCATGGTAGAGAAAACATGTATCTCCCAGAAAATGTCCTGCCTTTTTCTTCCCAGGGAAGAAAGATTTCAATGCAGATTTAAAACCCCTCCCCACCCTGATTACTCTCTGATCCCTGACCTCAGTGGATCCCAATCTGCCTGAGCCTCAGGACTGTGTGTAGGGATTCTGACAAAGTACTCAGCCTCTTCCCCGACCCGCCATCTCAGAATGTGGGCATGAGGTCCAGGAATCCCTTACGAACAAGCCCTACAGGTGAGGCTGATGCACAGCCATGTGGGAATCCTGGTCTACATTGTTGCTACTAAATGTGTGATCTGAAGACCAGCAACATCAGCACCAAACTTGTTTAAAATGCAGATTCTCACGCTCCCTTCCACCTGAGGTGTGCAGGTGGTGCACAGGAAGATC
>NW_020842020.1:0-1465 GCF_003676395.1 Aethalodelphis obliquidens | reverse complement strand
GTTTTTGGGCAGCAGAGCCTTCCTGGAAATCGTGTTAGTAGGCTGCAGATTAGAGTGGAATGTGCCAGGAGAAACTCCCATGTGTTTATGTCTCATTACTTCTTGGTTTTTAAAACTTTTGTAATCGGGGTAATGATTAGAATATTCTTTGTCCTAGGTGTACACAGTCTGGTTCATTTGTATATTATAAATGTCTATTCATGTACAGATCCTCCTCGCATGTAAAATATTAGAGTGTTCCGTACACCTCCCTTGCTATATGGTCAGTCTTCTTGATATATGTATATAATAAGTGTTTGTATACGTATCGTAACGCTAATCGTTTTTTTTTTTTTTTTTTTTTTTTTGCGGTACGCGTGCCTCTCACTGTTGTGGCCTTTCCCGTTGTGGAGCGCAGGCTCCGGACACGCAGGCTCAGCGGCCACGGCTCACAGGCCCAGCCGCTCCGCGGCATTTGGGATCCTCCCAGACCAGGGCACGAACCCGTGTACCCTGCATCGGCAGGCGAACTCTCAACCACTGCCCCACCAGGGAAGCCCTGTAACGCTAATCTTAATTTATCCATTCTGTCCACCTTTCATTTTAGATAAGCATAGGTTTTTTTTCCCTAAGTCTGTGAGTACCTTTCTCTGTGTAAATATGTTCATTTGTGTCAGTTATTAGATAACGCCTGTAAGTGATATCATAGGATATAGGTCTTTTGCTTTCCGACTAACCCCATGTTCTGTGATTATCTCCAAGCTCATCTATGGTGCCTCAAATAGCAGGGTTTCATTCTTTTCCATCGCTAATATTCTATTGTGTACATGGACCACTTCTTCTTTATGCATACATCTGTTGATGGACATTTTGGTTGCTTCACTGTCTTGGCTTTTGCAGCCCAGGTCTTCTCAATTTTGGTCTTCTCAGGTGAGAGGCCCAGTGGTGTGACTGCTGGATTGAATGGTACCTCACGTTTTACTTTTAATCGCAGCTCCTTTCTGTTCTCATTATTGGCTGTTACCACTTTACATCTCACCAGCAGCCAGAGGGTACACAGTTCTCTAAAACCCCTTCAGAATTTATTGTTTGTAGACCTTTTGCTGATGGTCAGTCGACTGGTGTGAGTTGAAACCTTTTTGAAGATTAGATTTGCATGAGTCTAATAATTCCTGAGGTTGAGCTTTTATCCATTTTCCTTTTTTTAATAAAAGAGAGTGAGTCAGACTTACCTCTTCATACTGTCGTCTTGAAAAATTTGCCAGTTTTGAATTTTATTGTCCATTCCCTACCTCAGCACAATTGTTTAGGGCAGGTGTCCTTGACAGCCCTGAGTCCTTGTGAATGTTAAGAGACCATTAGCTGTGGGCTTAAAGCCGCTCTAGCGGAAAACGGCCACAAGGAGGCAGAATTTCTACATTTCCAACTCGGGGGTTTTGGGGCAGCAGAGCCTTCCTGGAAATCGTGTTAGTAGGCTGCAAATTAG
>NW_020842019.1:0-1465 GCF_003676395.1 Aethalodelphis obliquidens | reverse complement strand
ATCACAGTGAAAAATAATATCTGAACTGACTTCTGTAAGATGAGTTAAACTAAGGTTAATTCAGTGTATCTGAAGCATAGAAAGTGAGGGCAAAAGTGGCACAAGGTGGGGCCATAGAAGCAGAGAGGATTCTTGACCACGCACAGTCTTAAAGGCCAATGGTTTGTTTTCTCTTCTCAAAACAATGTTTCTGAGCGATGTTTATGAGCAATGTTCCAACTTGCTTTTACGGTTTCTTGTGTGAAGAATGGATTGGAAGGAAACAAGATATATGGACACTACTTAGGACCTAATTGCAACAGACAGGCAAGTTCAGTATTAGGATGTTGAGGAAGAGTTGACAGATTCAGAAGAAATTCAGATAAACTGAAGCGGGCTTAATGAGGTATGAGATGGAGGAAAGGAAGGTCTTAGGGAATTAAAGCATTTACCGCACACATGAGCAAAGTCTCAAAATTAATCATTTGAACGTACAGAGGTAGATCTCTCAAATGACACCGGTTAGGAAGCAACAGTACGCCCTTTATAATTCCGAGGGGCAACACAAATCAACTGTTTCAGTGGAATATTCGACAGTACCCGTGCGTTTTTTTCACTCAAACTTAGTTCCAGTTCCTATTACTCACATTTTCTGTGCTAAAACAACACAGCTTGAGGAATTGAAGGAGATTCCATTTTGGTAATTAAGGAGGGTCCCCAACACTGACAGTCCCATCTTAAAAAGCAGTCCCTCTGCATTTTACCCGAGGAGCAATGGCCAGAGCCTCCCATTTAAAACGATGGGGGGAAATCAGAACATCACACACTGCCCCTTTCAGCTACTGTGAACTGAGCCGCGAGACGACCAATACCCCCTAGCACAGTGCGGACGGGGCAGCGCGTGGGGGCAACAGTAACAGGAAACAGCACAAGAGACGAAGCCCAGGCCCAGGGGCTCTGAGCTCCAACGGCAACGCCCAGGGGCCAAGGCGTATTACCTTTCCGAGATGTGCTTTCTGTCCTTCCTCCTGGCCGATGAACGTCCGGAAAAGCCGCGACGCTGACTCCAGCACCCTCGGGCATGATGCCACTGTCTCACGTGACCCCCCCAAGATACCGCCCACCCAACGCCAAGAGTGCCAAAGTCGCCAACCCGGCGACCCCGGTACCAGCACAAGGCCACGAACCACAGGCGGCTAGGCGTTACCCCACGCAGGTCGCGGACCTCCTACTACTGCGCATGCGCCACCGCCCGTCGAGATGACGTCATCACGTCGGCCTACTGAGACGCTTCATTAGTAAAGAGGATTTGATGCCTGCAATTTCCCTCCTTAGCAGGAGGCTGGTAGCAGAGGTCCATTAGCTCGTGTGTGTACCCTTCAGAATTCCAATCATACGGGACATGGAAAGTTGTCCCACTCTCCCAGTTTCTTGTGTGGTTCTTTCAGATATTTCCCAAGTGCTTACATTCACACTTGTATCTTGT
>NW_020842018.1:0-1466 GCF_003676395.1 Aethalodelphis obliquidens | reverse complement strand
CTCTTTTGTTGCAGATTAGTACTCCGCACAGGATTCACAGTGACCCCACCTGTCATTATCTCTCTCTCTCTCTCTCTTTTTGTAGACGTCCCTCCTCTCTGGTACACTGGTCCACAAATTCTAGGTGCTTCAAGATCCCCAATCTCCTATTCCGTCTCAATCTCACAGTGAGACAGCTGGGCTTTTTTTGGTAAATCCCTCCCGCACTGGTGCCGACAAGCTGCCTCCATGAAGTAAGCTGGGCAATATTCGGGCTCACCTCATCTGTTTTCCTTATCTCTGTGCTACCTGTAGTCCAATGTCTGAAAGTTGTTTCATATAGTTTGTCCAGTTTTCCAGTTGGAAGGAAGGTCAACTCTACCTTTATCAGTGAAGAAGTTACAGTAATTTGTTTTTATTGTATTTTACAAATATGTCACTTCGTGATGGAGAGGGAAAAAATCCTTTTCAACCAACCACACATTATTTGACACCTGCCTTAGGTAATGTTTCCTCGGTGGCATGCTGAATGAGTCTTGGGGATGAATAGTAATTCAAGCAAAGGATTTGGGGAGATTAGGGAGCACTTTCTAGGCAGAGGAATCCCTGTCTTACTCATGGGAGTCATGGAGACATATGCAAGGAAGAGACCTCTGACTATTCCAGTTAAAAATTCTGCCTGGGATTATTTGGGTAACTAGAGATACTTGTACCATGCAGAAAATGATGGAAGCAACAACTGAATATTTCCCTAAGCATGCTCGTGTTTAGAGCTCTCTTCTGAGTCCTGTCCCATTCTGCTTTATCTATGCCTCAAGCTATTAATATTTTATCAGGACAAAGAGGTCAGATATAGCTGTGGTGCAATCTTCAGGATGAACACCAGAGGGCGGGGTTTCCTACAAATGTGGTTCCTCTTTTTATTCAGGTGCTGGTTTGACTTGTTTACTTTGTAGCCACAAGACAGATTACTGTTGCTGTGCAGAAAGGGGCTCTCAGTTTCTAAGTGAGGAGTTTCTATAATATTCAGCTGCAAACTAGCCCCATTAGATCTGGTGTATTCTAGGGAGCAAGGACCGTTGCCAACATGTTTTCTGCCACTCACTCTGTTCTCGTGATCTTCTTAATATTCAGTAAGTAAGATTTTATCCTAAATGTTCATGATTTTTCATTTTCCTATAATTATAGGTAACTTATAGTTTTCTTCTCTGGCTGAAAACTCTCCTTCTGTCCATTTATAACATAAATAAGTGATTCTCTTGTAGGAGGGACCAATGGAGACTCAGTGAACCAGACAGAAGGCCCAGTGACTGTCTCAGAGGGGTCGCCTAGGACTCTGCACTGCACTTACCAGACCTCTTATTCAAATCCCTATCTTTTCTGGTACGTCCAGTATCTCAACAAAGCTCCGCAACTCCTCCTGAAGGGCTCGAAGGCAAGCCAGAGGGCAGAGCATCAAGGTTTTCAGGCCACTCTTGTTACGAGTG
>NW_020842017.1:0-1466 GCF_003676395.1 Aethalodelphis obliquidens | reverse complement strand
GTTGAGGGTCCTGATTAGGGGACGACAGGGCTGTAGGATTAGAGTACATGTCAGGGGACGTTTTAGGATTGGGGCAGGGTTAGGCTTAGGAAAGGGGACTTTTCAGGGTCCAGGTTAGGGGACGACAGAAGTGTAGGGTAGAGTACTTGTCAGGGGACGGCTTAGGATTGGGGCAGGGATTGGGGCAGGGTTAAGCTTAGGAACAGGAACGCTTCACGGTCCAGGTTAGGGGTCGACAGAGGTGTAGTGTTAGAGTACGTGTCAGAGGACGGATTAGGATTGACGCAGGGTTAGGCTGAGGAAAGGGGACTGTTGAGGGTATAGGTTAGGTGACGACAGAGGTGTAGGGTTAGAGTATGTGTCAAGGGACGGCCTAGAATGGGAGCAGCGATAGGCTTACGAACAGGGACTGTTGAGGGTCCAGGTTAGGGGACGAGAGATGTGTAGGGTTAGAGTACGTGTCAGGGGATGTCTTAGGAATGGGGACTGTTGAGGGTCCACGTTAGGGGACGACAGAAATGTAGGGTTACAGTACGTGTCAGGGGATGGCTTAGGATTGGGGCAGGGATTGGGGTAGTGTTAGGCTTAGGAACGGAGACTTTTGAGGGTCCAGGTTACGGGACGACAGAATTGTAGGATTAGACTACGTGTCAGGGGATGGCTTAGGAATGGGGCACGGATGGGGGCAGGATTAGTCTTAGGAACGGGGACTGTTGAGGGTTCAGGTTAGGGTACCACAGAGGTGTAGGTTTAGAGTACGTGTCAGGCCACGGCTTAGGAACGGGAAAGGTATTGGGGCAGGGTAAGTCTCAGGAACGTGGACTGTTGTGTTTCCAGGTTAGGGGACCACAGAGGTGTAGGGATAGTGTACGTTTCTGTCAGGGGACTGCTTAGGAACGGGGAATGTTGAGGGTTCAGGTTAGGGGATGACAGAGGTGTAGGGTGAGAGTACGTGTCAGGGGACGGCTTAGGATTGATGCGGGGTTAGGCTTAAGAAAGGGGACTGTTGAGGGTCCAGGTTAGGGGACGACAGAGGTGTAGGTTTAGAGTACGTGTCAGGGGAAGGCTTAGGAACTGGGACTGTTGAGGATCCAGGTTAGGGGATGACAGATGTGTATTATTAGACTACGTGTCAGGGGACAGCGTAGGAAGGGGGACTGTTGAGGGTCCAGAGTTAGGGGACAACAGAGGTGTAGGGTTCGAGTACGTGTCAGGGCACAGCCTAGGATTGGGGCACGGTTAGTCTTATGAACAGGGCCTGTTGAGTGTCCAGGTTAGGCGACGACAGAGATGTAGGGTTAGAGTACATGTCATTGGACGGCTTAGGATTGGGGCAGTGTTAGGCTTAGGAACGGGGACTGTTGAGGGTCCAGGTTAGAGGACGACAGAGGTGTAGTTTTAGAGTACGTGTCAGGGGAAGGCTTAGGAACGGGGACTGTTGAGGGTCCAGGTTAGGGGACGACAGA
>NW_020842014.1:0-1467 GCF_003676395.1 Aethalodelphis obliquidens | reverse complement strand
TTTTCTCAAAGTTAACAATGAAAATTAATGTGACATTATCAATAATAAATTGTGAAGCTGAAATAAACTTTTCCAAACTATTAATAACTAGAAGCAAATTCTAATCAACCATGGTACAAGAAATCTATGTCTATAAACTACAAATTTTATTTCTTAAAATTTGATTTCGAAAATACATAAACTGTCGTATGAGGAGGCAGTTAAAGAATATATAGCTAAAAGAGTGGGGGAAAAGTTTTATAGAGACACATCTGGCAGTAGTTCATTTTTAAATGTCATTTTTCTAGATTTTGTGACACCTATAGTATTGATATTTGAAAGCATTTAAAAAGTTGTAATTTGAAGATTTGCTACATCCAGGTAGAATAAAATATTTGGAAGCAAAACAACGTTTCCACTGAGAAAAGCAACAAAAAGCCAAATAAAATAGCCAGCATTCAATCAAAAAGTTCTAGACAAACCAAGAGATAGAATCATATGACTAAAATTCTAAGAAAAGGACAGATTATACAAAAATATTTATATAAGATATTGTGTATCTTTATCAGGAAAAGTCTTTCTCAAGAAAAGACTTTAAAATCATCAGAATTAATATATTTTATTTATTTGTATATATTTATATATAGATATTTATATATTTATATAAAGAACTTAAAGATAAAGCCCTAGTTAAGGCAGTGACAATAGCAGTAGCAGTGGGAGTGAAAAGAAATGGTTATATTCAAGCATATTTTGTCAGGAAAAGTCCAAGATCAAATGTCTGACTGCATACATGGGATGGATAGACGGAGTTGGAAAAATCAAAGTTAACTATAGAGGTTCTAGTGAAGATGGGGTTGCCGTCACCCAACCGAAGGGGCTGCGATCATCCCCAAGGTCTAGGAGACTCAAAGGGAAGGTCATGGTCAGAGGCAAAGTTAATTGGTGGGAAAATAAGACTCCCAGTCTCTCCATCTCCTTATAGCTCCTTATACTTTTATTTTAACATCTTTATTGGAGTATAATTGCTTTACAATGGTGTGTTAGTTTCTGCTTTATAACAAAGTAAATCAGTTATACATATGTCCCCATATCTCTTCCCTCTAGCATCTCTCTCCCTCCCACCCTCCCTATCCCACCCCTCTAGGTGGTCACAAAGCACCGAGCGGATCTCCCTGTGCTATGCGGCTGCTTCCCACTAGCTATCTATTCCTTATACCAGTTTTGTTTTTCTGCTCATATACGTAGCAGCATTTCATTCAAGGGGAATGTCATTGATTTGACTGGTCAAATTAAACAACATAGTTCAAGGCACATTTACAGTGGTTAGTTCCTCCACAATTTAGAAAGTCACATTCACAATTTCCCTCTTCCTACGCCGTGGAACGCATTGGCCATTCCTCCAAAGTTTCCACTCCACAGAGTGGACCAGAGATGACGCGAGCCCAGAACTGAGAGCTTGGCATGAGATGGTGTCAGCCCCACGTA
>NW_020842013.1:0-1467 GCF_003676395.1 Aethalodelphis obliquidens | reverse complement strand
CCTTAACATGTGAGATCTGATGCTATCTACAGGTAGATAGTGCCAGAATTCAGTTGAATTATAGGACACCCAGCTGTTTGAGCACTGCTACGCTCTCTCATTGGAAATGGGGTGCTCAGGACCACTTAATGCTTTCCAGGCTCTGGCTTCTGTGAATTCATGACAACAGTAACCTCTGAAACATACACATGTACCTTTGCCACAAAAAACTTCTGATAGACACATAAGAAATTAATAAAAGTTGCTAAGAAAGGGGGTAAGGGACCTAACATTGGTTGGATGAGGGGGAAAAATATTCCAGAAGGAATTACTACTACTATCTATCTTTTGATAGTATGTGATTTTTAAATATGTGATCTCATTAGATTTTCCAAATACAAATAAACAAGATAATTATCTTTTTTTTTTAAAAAAGGCTGAAGAAAATGTAGTTTTATATACTTCAGGAAAAAGAAAATTGAGGGCGGATTTGATTATAGCGTTCAGTAGGCCAAGAAATGTGAATAAAGAAAGAATTACTCTAAAGGGGCCAGAAAAATGATTTAGGAGACAAGACTCTAGGAGACACTTTCTGATAAGCAGAGCAGTAACTCTTGCCCATTTCCTTTGTTTTTGGCCACGAATGGTTAAAGGCTCCTGTGAGAGGGCTACAAGGGGACTAGTGTCCACATCAAGTGGATAGCTTAGATCCTGATACCAACTACTGGAAATTATCCAGGGCCCAGGAAAGAAGTACTGGTAAGCTGCAGTTGCCAGCACGGTGCTTGGTAGATGTAAATATTTGTGGGTCTGCTAAATTAATGGTAAGACTATAATTCATAATATCTTGCACACAAACTAGATTGGTAAGTTTTCAGTGGATGACTTTATTACCATTCCGAACTCAGTTAGATGGAACAGTACTCCTCAATGACTGAGAAATC
Source organism: Aethalodelphis obliquidens (assembly GCF_003676395.1). NCBI lineage: Eukaryota > Metazoa > Chordata > Mammalia > Artiodactyla > Delphinidae > Aethalodelphis > Aethalodelphis obliquidens. Next base: position 544 of record NW_020842013.1, on the reverse strand, counting down.
AATCTTCCTCAATCTTCATGTATCACCATCTGCAAACATTGCTCTCTGTCACAGATTACCTGCCTTCAGCTATGGATGAGACAGTGAGATGCATTTCATTCTCCTCTTCCTGGACACACAGAACAATAACCTTTTCTAACCTCCCTTGGAGCCAGGCAGAGGTCAAGTTTTTGCATTCTTGTTGAAAGGGTATGGGTCTACCACTTTCAGGCCTGGCCAGGAGATATTATGCATGATTGACCATGTTCCCTTCTGCTGTAGTTTTGGTAGTCATGCATTTAAGACAACACCTCAAGGTGGAGGGGGCATGGGTTCCTGATTCACTACTTGAAAGCAATCTGCTAAGAATGAACCACCTAATTCACACGGGTCTCTGACAAGAGAAATAAACATTTATTAAGTTAAGACACTTGGCTTTCAGGAGTGTTTGTTATACCACCTAGCATCAATTACCTTGAGTAATTCATTGCTAAACTGGTACACTGGTAATAACCACGGACTAGTGATGAGTCTACTTAATTCCAATCCTCTCCATTTCTCATTG
>NW_020842012.1:0-1468 GCF_003676395.1 Aethalodelphis obliquidens | reverse complement strand
CTCTTTAGGGCAATTGCTATGAGTTCTACATACCTGTCAGGATATTATATATAGCCCAGTTTCTATGGCGTTTATTCAAAGACTCTGAGAAAGGGTTACTCTGGGTAAATTCAGACCTTTTCTCAATATAGAATTTGGTCAACATGCATTCTGAACAGCAAAATTTCACAGTGCTTTCAATTTTCCTACACTAATTGCCACCTCAGCAAATGCAGGATTAAGTATAATGGATTATAAGAAGTTAGAAAGGAAAGATGGAAGAAAAGAAGGAAGGTAGAAAAAAGGTGGGTATGGAGTACTTCAACATTTATGTAGAGTGGACCTAAAACTAAACTGAGGTTTCCCTGAACTATTAGCATACGCTATAGAAACTTAAATGAAAAAATAAAAAAAACCAGCAAGGGAAACTCAAAGATTCTTTGTTTCTTCACTTTAATGCATATACACGTCCACCTTAAACAATCTATATGCTTATATCCAATAAGAGAGCATTGTTTTGCAAGGCTATTTGGGTTCTATCAGCATGTAAAGGTCGGACAACTCAACTTTAGCAGAGTCAGCCTTCAGGTGAATAATTGCTTCTTCAGGTTGTGAGCATTTGATTTTTCCAGAAATGTTTCCCAAAAAATGAAAACTAAAAGAGTCCTAGGACAGCGTCCTTTAGAAGTTTTATAGTATCAAGGTTTTTGGAGGAAGAGTATCCTTGTCGATTACCAACACAATGATTCCAAGCAGGTCAATTTATGCTGAGAATATTATATAACAGAACCCACTTCACCTCCATTATACTGACAATGATCTTCCTTACTTCAACCTTGTGCTTCTTAGTAAAGATGAAAATACGGAGCCAAGAACAGACAGTGACAATGCCAGAGACTCAGATGTACCTGTAGGTGCCTTCAGACAACATCAGCCACCCAGGCTAAAGTCCTGGTTTAAAACATCCCAACATGAATGAATCTCAAAAACCATATGCTGAGCAAGTGAAGCCAGATCAGAAGGGCACCCACTGTATTATTCAACTTACATGAAATTGTAAACTCGGCAAAAGTCATCTCTAAAGATAAAAAGCAGATCCGTGGTGGCCTTGGGGTGGGAGATGGGGATACTTTTGCAAAAGCCTGGAGGAAACTTTCTAGGGTTTTAGAATTGTTATCTATGGGGGTGGTAGTTAAACAAATGTGTACATTAATTAAAAGTCACTGAACCGTTGACTGAAAATGTCTGCATTTTACTGTATGTCAATGATACCTTAATAAGGTTGATTACAAAATGAACGAAAACCAAAACAAAGCAGAAGAAAAACCTCTCAAGACCTCAAAGAAAATACACTGTTTTCTTCCAGGGTACCAGACTGGAAATGAGGCATTGGTCTGTTCTACCCTCAGATTATCTCTAGGATTATCTAGTCTATTTTAAAGCACTAGAGTCCCCTATCAGGAAAACTCACCCCATGTTTAATTACTTT
>NW_020842011.1:0-1468 GCF_003676395.1 Aethalodelphis obliquidens | reverse complement strand
AGAAGTAACAACTGACATTACAGAAATACAAAAGATCATGAGAGATTACTACAAGCAACTCTATATGACAATAAAATGGACAACCTGGAAGAAATGGACAAATTCTTAGAAATGCACAACCTGTCAAGACTGAAACAGGAAGAAACAGAAACTATGAACAGACCAATCAAAATCACTGAAATTGAAACTGTGATTAAAAATCTTCCAACAAACAAAAGCCCAGGACCAGATGGCTTCACAGGCGAATTCTATCAAACATTTAGAGAAGAGCTAACACCTATCCTTCTCAAACTCTTCCAAAATACAGCAGAGGGAGGAACACTCCCAAACTCATTCTACGAGGCCACCATCACCCTGATACCAAAACCAGACAAGGATGTCACAAAGAAAGAAAACTACAGGCCAATATCACTGATGAACATAGATGCAAAAATCCTCAACAAAATACTAGCAAACAGAATCCAACAGCACATTAAAAGGATCATACACCATGATCAAGTGGGGTTTATTCCAGGAAGGCAAGGATTCTTCAATATACGCAAATCAATCAACGTGATACACCATATTAACAAATTGAAGGAGAAAAACCATATGATCATCTCAATAGATGCAGAGAAAGCTTTCGACAAAATTCAACACCCATTTATGATAAAAACCCTGCAGAGAGTAGGCATAGAGGAAACTTTCCTCAACACAATAAAGGCCATATATGACAAACCCACAGCCAACATCGTCCTCAATGGTGAAAAACTGAAAGCATTTCCACTAAGATCAGGAACAAGACAAGGTTGCCCGCTCTCACCACTCTTATTCAACATAGTTTTGGAAGTTTTAGCCACAGCAATCAGAGAAGAGAAGGAAATAAAAGGAATCCAAATCGGAAAAGAAGAAGTAAAGCTGTCACTGTTTGCAGATGACATGATACTATACATAGAGAATCCTAAATTGCTACCAGAAAACTGCTAGAGCTAATCAATGAATTTGGTAAAGTAGCAGGATACAAAATTAATGCACAGAAAACTCTGGCATTCCTATACACTAATGATGAAAAATCTGAAAGTGAAATCAAGAAAACACTCCCATTTACCACTGCAACAAAAAGAATAAAATATCTAGGAATAAACCTACCTAAGGAGACAAAAGACCTGTATGCAGAAAATTATAAGACACTGATGAAAGAAATTAAAGATGATATAAATAGATGGAGAGATGTACCATGTTCTTGGATTGGAAGAATCAACATTGTGAAAATGACTCTACTACCCAAAGCAATCTACAGATTCAATGCAATCCCTATCAAACTACCGCTGGCATTTTTCACAGAACTAGAACAAAACATTTCACAATTTGTATGGAAACACAAAAGACCCCGAATAGCCAAAGCAATGTTGAGAACGAAACACGGAGCTGGAGGAATCAGGCTCCCCGACTTCAGACTATACTACAAAGCTACAGTAATCAAGACAGT
>NW_020842010.1:0-1469 GCF_003676395.1 Aethalodelphis obliquidens | reverse complement strand
CTTATGATAGGAGCTACCTCAGTAACCACCAGCTAAACTTATCCCATCCCTTCTTTCCAAACTTTATAGTCTCTGCCTTGTGGCTACTAAACCCAGCTGGCATGAATCTCAGGGTAAGAGAGATAAGAGATGCTGTTTACATGATAGTGAAGCACAGATGGCTTTGAAGCAAAGCTTGAAGAAGCTAGGAGAATGCAGAGCCCACCTACCACCACCATTGCCACCACCACCAATCCAGTACATGTGGAAACGAGTGGCCTCTAGCTGGCACAACTTTAGGGGGGGAAAAAGTCGTAGCAAGGGAATAGGCACAAGTTAAAACAAAGAGGTAGAGAGAATGATTTGTGAAGAAGAAAAATTTATCATAGAATTGAGGCAAAGTAAATGTGTCCATTTTCATACCCTCGTTTGCCTGCTTGGCTCCTACTTATCCTTTAAAGGTAAATTTAGCAGTCATGCCTTAAGAAGAGCCTTCCCTGTTCTCCACATCCTTCAAATCTTGACTTAGTACTACTTTAGGGTGTTGCCACAACACCTATGATAGCATATGTTATCTTCCGTTGTAACTGCCTTTTTAAATTGAGATATAATTCACATACCATAAAATTCAAACTTTTAAGGTATACAATTCAATGGCTCTTAGTATAGTCACAAAGTTGTGCAGTCATCACCCATATCTAATTCCAGAACATTCTATCACCTCAGAAGGAAACTCCATACCCATTAGCAATCATTCTTCTTTCACTCTTCCTTCCAGCCCTTGGCCACCGCAAATCTACTTTCTGTCCCTATGGATTTACCTATTCCGAACATTTTATATAAATGGGACTATACAATTCACAATTTTTTGTCTGCCTTCTTTTGCTAAGCCTAATGTTTTCAAGGTTTACCCATGTTGTAGCAGGTAAGAGTACCTCACTCCTTTTTATGACTAAATAATATTCCATTTTATCTATGTACCACATTTTTTAATCCATTCATCAGTTGGTGGACATTTGGGTTGTTGCTTCTTTATGGCTACTATGAATAACGTTGCTAGGAACACTGGTTTTTAAGTGGACCTCTGTTTTCAATTCCCTTGGATATACATCTAAGAGTGGAATTATTGGGTCATATGGTAACTCTACGTTTAACTATTTGAAGAATTGCCAAACTATTTTCCATTGTATACTCCCACCAGCAATGTAACTGTCTTTCATTTATCTATCCCTCAAATTTCTTGAGGTCAGGGACTAAGTCTTATGTTCTATTGTATCCCCAGCACCTAGCATAGTGCCTAATGGCGTATGGTTGTCTATGAGTATTTGTGAAGTGAATGACTAAATAAAGGGTCAAAATAATTTTTTTCACTTTATGACTTCTTCTGGTAAAATACTTATCAAAATACCCCCTCCCAATATCTTTAACCAGACCCTTTTTATCTATGAAACTATTCTAAGTAAGTGACATACTCTTAGGTGCCAGCACTT
>NW_020842009.1:0-1469 GCF_003676395.1 Aethalodelphis obliquidens | reverse complement strand
CTTATGATAGGAGCTACCTCAGTAACCACCAGCTAAACTTATCCCATCCCTTCTTTCCAAACTTTATAGTCTCTGCCTTGTGGCTACTAAACCCAGCTGGCATGAATCTCAGGGTAAGAGAGATAAGAGATGCTGTTTACATGATAGTGAAGCACAGATGGCTTTGAAGCAAAGCTTGAAGAAGCTAGGAGAATGCAGAGCCCACCTACCACCACCATTGCCACCACCACCAATCCAGTACATGTGGAAACGAGTGGCCTCTAGCTGGCACAACTTTAGGGGGGAAAAAAGTCGTAGCAAGGGAATAGGCACAAGTTAAAACAAAGAGGTAGAGAGAATGATTTGTGAAGAAGAAAAATTTATCATAGAATTGAGGCAAAGTAAATGTGTCCATTTTCATACCCTCGTTTGCCTGCTTGGCTCCTACTTATCCTTTAAAGGTAAATTTAGCAGTCATGCCTTAAGAAGAGCCTTCCCTGTTCTCCACATCCTTCAAATCTTGACTTAGTACTACTTTAGGGTGTTGCCACAACACCTATGATAGCATATGTTATCTTCCGTTGTAACTGCCTTTTTAAATTGAGATATAATTCACATACCATAAAATTCAAACTTTTAAGGTATACAATTCAATGGCTCTTAGTATAGTCACAAAGTTGTGCAGTCATCACCCATATCTAATTCCAGAACATTCTATCACCTCAGAAGGAAACTCCATACCCATTAGCAATCATTCTTCTTTCACTCTTCCTTCCAGCCCTTGGCCACCGCAAATCTACTTTCTGTCCCTATGGATTTACCTATTCCGAACATTTTATATAAATGGGACTATACAATTCACAATTTTTTGTCTGCCTTCTTTTGCTAAGCCTAATGTTTTCAAGGTTTACCCATGTTGTAGCAGGTAAGAGTACCTCACTCCTTTTTATGACTAAATAATATTCCATTTTATCTATGTACCACATTTTTTAATCCATTCATCAGTTGGTGGACATTTGGGTTGTTGCTTCTTTATGGCTACTATGAATAACGTTGCTAGGAACACTGGTTTTTAAGTGGACCTCTGTTTTCAATTCCCTTGGATATACATCTAAGAGTGGAATTATTGGGTCATATGGTAACTCTACGTTTAACTATTTGAAGAATTGCCAAACTATTTTCCATTGTATACTCCCACCAGCAATGTAACTGTCTTTCATTTATCTATCCCTCAAATTTCTTGAGGTCAGGGACTAAGTCTTATGTTCTATTGTATCCCCAGTACCTAGCATAGTGCCTAATGGCGTATGGTTGTCTATGAGTATTTGTGAAGTGAATGACTAAATAAAGGGTCAAAATAATTTTTTTCACTTTATGACTTCTTCTGGTAAAATACTTATCAAAATACCCCCTCCCAATATCTTTAACCAGACCCTTTTTATCTATGAAACTATTCTAAGTAAGTGACATACTCTTAGGTGCCAGCACTT
>NW_020842008.1:0-1470 GCF_003676395.1 Aethalodelphis obliquidens | reverse complement strand
CACCCCACTTTCACCCATGGACAGATCATCCAAAATGAAAATAAATAAGGAAACACAAGCTTTAAATGATACATTAAACAAGATGGACTTAATTGATATTGATAGGACACTCCATCCAAAAACAACAGAATACACATTTTTCTCAAGTGCTCATGGAACATTCTCCAGGATAGATCATGTCTTGGGTCACAAATCAAGCCTTGGTAAATTTAAGAAAATTGAAATTGTATGCAGTATCTTTTCCGACCACAACGCCATGAGACTAGATATCAATTACAGGAAAGGATCTGTATAAAATACAAACACATGGAGGCTAAACAATACACTACTTAATAACGAAGTGATCACTGAAGAAATCAAAGAAGAAATAAAAAAAAATACCTAGAAACAAATGACAATGGAGACACAACGACCCAAAATCTATGGGATGCAGCAAAAGCAGTTCTAAGGGGGAAGTTTATAGCAATACAAGCCCACCTTAAGAAGCAGGAAACATCTCGAATAAACAACCTAACCTTGCACCTCAAGCAATTAGAGAAAGAAGAACAAAAAACCCCCAAAGTTAGCAGAAGGAGAGAAATCATAAAAATCAGATCAGAACTAAATGAAAAAGAAATGAAGGAAACAATAGCAAAGATCGATAAAACTAAAAGATGGTTCTTTGAGAAGATAAACAAAATAGATAAACCATTAGCCAGACTCATCAAGAAAAAAAGGGAGAAGACTCAAATCAATAGAATTAGAAATGAAAAAGGAGAAGTAACAACTGACACTGCAGAAATAAAGAAGATCATGAGAGATTACTACAAGCAACTCTATGCCAATAAAATAGACAACCTGGAAGAAATGGACAAATTCTTAGAAATGCACAATCTGCCAAGACTGAAGCAGGAAGAAATAGAAAATATGAACAGACCAATCACAAGCACTGAAATTGAAACTGTGATTAAAAATCTTCCAAAAAACAAAAACCCAGGACCAGATAGCTTCACAGGCGACTTCTATCAAACATTTAGAGAAGAGCTAACACCCATCCTTCTCAAACTCTTCCAAAATATAGCAGAGGGAGGAACACTCCCAAATTCCTTCTACGAGGCCACCATCACCTTGATACCAAAACCAGACAAGGATGTCACAAAGAAAGAAAACTACAGGCCAATATCACTGATGAACATAGATGCAAAAATCCTCAACATTTAAAATACTAGCAAACAGAATCCAACAGCACATTAAAAGGATCATACACCATGATCAAGTGGGGTTTATTCCAGGAATGCAAGGATTCTTCAATATACGCAAATCTATCAATGTGATAAACCATATTAACAAACTGAAGGAGAAAAACCATATGATCATCTCAATAGATGCAGAGAAAGCTTTTGACAAAATTCAACACCCATTTATGATAAAAACCCTCCAGAAAGTAGGCATAGAGGGAACTTTCCTCAACATAATAAAGGCCATATATGA
>NW_020842007.1:0-1470 GCF_003676395.1 Aethalodelphis obliquidens | reverse complement strand
CACCCCACTTTCACCCATGGACAGATCATCCAAAATGAAAATAAATAAGGAAACACAAGCTTTAAATGATACATTAAACAAGATGGACTTAATTGATATTGATAGGACACTCCATCCAAAAACAACAGAATACACATTTTTCTCAAGTGCTCATGGAACATTCTCCAGGATAGATCATGTCTTGGGTCACAAATCAAGCCTTGGTAAATTTAAGAAAATTGAAATTGTATGCAGTATCTTTTCCGACCACAACGCCATGAGACTAGATATCAATTACAGGAAAGGATCTGTATAAAATACAAACACATGGAGGCTAAACAATACACTACTTAATAACGAAGTGATCACTGAAGAAATCAAAGAAGAAATAAAAAAAAATACCTAGAAACAAATGACAATGGAGACACAACGACCCAAAATCTATGGGATGCAGCAAAAGCAGTTCTAAGGGGGAAGTTTATAGCAATACAAGCCCACCTTAAGAAGCAGGAAACATCTCGAATAAACAACCTAACCTTGCACCTCAAGCAATTAGAGAAAGAAGAACAAAAAACCCCCAAAGTTAGCAGAAGGAGAGAAATCATAAAAATCAGATCAGAACTAAATGAAAAAGAAATGAAGGAAACAATAGCAAAGATCGATAAAACTAAAAGATGGTTCTTTGAGAAGATAAACAAAATAGATAAACCATTAGCCAGACTCATCAAGAAAAAAAGGGAGAAGACTCAAATCAATAGAATTAGAAATGAAAAAGGAGAAGTAACAACTGACACTGCAGAAATAAAGAAGATCATGAGAGATTACTACAAGCAACTCTATGCCAATAAAATAGACAACCTGGAAGAAATGGACAAATTCTTAGAAATGCACAATCTGCCAAGACTGAAGCAGGAAGAAATAGAAAATATGAACAGACCAATCACAAGCACTGAAATTGAAACTGTGATTAAAAATCTTCCAAAAAACAAAAACCCAGGACCAGATAGCTTCACAGGCGACTTCTATCAAACATTTAGAGAAGAGCTAACACCCATCCTTCTCAAACTCTTCCAAAATATAGCAGAGGGAGGAACACTCCCAAATTCCTTCTACGAGGCCACCATCACCTTGATACCAAAACCAGACAAGGATGTCACAAAGAAAGAAAACTACAGGCCAATATCACTGATGAACATAGATGCAAAAATCCTCAACATTTAAAATACTAGCAAACAGAATCCAACAGCACATTAAAAGGATCATACACCATGATCAAGTGGGGTTTATTCCAGGAATGCAAGGATTCTTCAATATACGCAAATCTATCAATGTGATAAACCATATTAACAAACTGAAGGAGAAAAACCATATGATCATCTCAATAGATGCAGAGAAAGCTTTTGACAAAATTCAACACCCATTTATGATAAAAACCCTCCAGAAAGTAGGCATAGAGGGAACTTTCCTCAACATAATAAAGGCCATATATGA
>NW_020842006.1:0-1472 GCF_003676395.1 Aethalodelphis obliquidens | reverse complement strand
ATAAAAAATCTTTTTTATCCCCTAACCTATTAATGAACACTTAGTTTGACTCTATATCTTGGCTATGACAAATAACACTGTTATGAACATAGGTGTGCAGTTATTTTTTTGAAACAGTGGTTTTGTTTTCTTCTGATATACCCAAGAGTGAAATTGCTGGATATTGTGTTAGTTCTATTTTTAGTTTCTTGTGGAAACTCCATTCTGCTTTCCACAGTAGTTGCAGTACTTCACATTCACATCAAGAGTGTACAAGAGTTTCTCTTTCTCCAAATCTTCACTAACCTTTGTTATTTGTGACCTTTTTGATGACAGCCATTCTGACAAGACTGAGGTGATATATCTCATTGTTTTGATTTGCATTTTATTGCCAATGAGCTATGTTTAGCATCTTCATGAGTTCTGGCTGTCTATCTGTATTTTCTCCTTGGAAAAATGTCTATTTAGGTCTTCCCATTTTTTTAAAAAAAGATTTAGGGTGTTGTTCTGATATTGAGTTTTATGTGCTGTTTCTGTAGTTTAGTTATGAACCCTTGCTTGGTCATCTTTTTGGTGTTAACCTCTTATCATGTGCAAATATTGTGTCTCCTTCAGCAAGTTGTCTTTTCATTTTGTCTTTGGTTTCCTTTGCTGTGAAAAATCTTTTAAGTTTGGTGAAGTTCTATTAAGTTTGGTGAAGTCCCATTTATTTTTGCTTTTGTTTCATTTGCCTTAGTAGACTGAACCTAAAACTGTTGCTATCATTTATGTTGAAGAATGTTCTGTATTTTTCTCTAGGGGTTTTTGGGCCTACATTTAGGTCTTTATTCAGTTTTGCATTTATTTTATATATGGTGTGCTAAAATACTCTAATTTTATTCTTTGCCATCTAGCTGACCAGTTTTCCCAGTAACACTTAATGAAGAGACAGTATTTTCTCCATATTGCCTGCTTTGTCATAAATCAGTTAAATATAAGTAAATATAAGTGTGTGGGCTTCTTTCTGGGATCTTTATTCTACACCAGTGATCTTTGTGTATATTTTGGCTGTGGCACAATTCTTTTTGATTACTGTCGCTTTGCAGTATAATCTGAAGTCAAGGAGCGTGAGGCCTCCAGCTCTGTTCTTTCTCAAGATTGTTTGCTTATTTGGGGTCTTTGTGTTTCTATACAAATTTTAAAATTACTTTTCCAACTTCTGTGAAAATGCTTTGGTATTCTGATAGGGATTGCATTAAATCTGTAGATTGTCTTTGGTAGTATGGTTATTTAAAGGCGACTCCAATCTACCACTTGAGATCTGTTTCCTGCAATTCTGCCTTGCTTTGAAATCCTCTTCGTTGTCTTACTTCAATATATTTTGGGATGATAGCTCTCATTTCTAACTCTGCAGGTTTGTGAATTGCAGAGACCCTGAGCTCCATTTTTCAGCTCGCTTTTTTGTGAGCTAGCCGCAAAACTGCAGGATTGTTTCAGGCCCTATTCTGGTTCCG
>NW_020842005.1:0-1472 GCF_003676395.1 Aethalodelphis obliquidens | reverse complement strand
GTTTTGCTTTCATGAACCTTCCCAAAATTATTAAAACAGATAATGGGCCCGCTGCTTTTGCAACATTTTGTAATTCATTACAAAATTCCCCATATTACAGGCATTCCATATAACCCTCAAGGACAAGGTATTATAGAACATGCAAATAGATCTTTAAAGCTAACTATTGAAAAAATAAAAAGGGGGGAATTGTATAGAACAACACCACATAACCTTATAAATCATGCTCTGTTTATTTTAAATGTTCTCACTGTTGACAAATTTGGCTGCTCTGCAGGGGGAAGGTTGGTGGCTGAGCCAAGATTGGCCTCTCAATCTCCGGAGGTCCTCTGGAAAGATCCGTTAACCAGCACTTGGCGTGGTCCTGATCCTGTGTTGATTTGGGGACGTGGTCACGTGTGTATCTTTCCCAGATCAGCGCCTGGACCTTGCTGGCTTCCTGAGCGCTTAGTCAAGCAAATAGATGGCTCGCCACAGCTCACAACTAGTTCAGAAGATGAAGAAGCTCTGCATCTCTCCGGAAAATTTGACAGTGTTGATTCAGAAGGAGAAGAGGAAGAGAAGACCACTTGCCAGGATGACTCAAAGGAGTGATGTTCCAACTTGGGGACAAATTAAACAACTGGTTTCACGAGCTCAAGAGTCAGTGAAACAACAGAATAATCCTGTTACACCTGTAACTTTATTTTTGGCTATGTTGGCAACCATTTCATGTGTTCCCTCTGTTAATGCAGCAACTTACTGGGCCTATGTACCTGATCCTCCACTATTACAACCCATATCTTGGTCTGAAGCAGAGTTTCCTGTATTTTACAATGATAACTGTTTATGGGCCTCTTATTGGGAATATAAAACAATATGTCTGTAAATTATACTAACTGGTTTAGTACCCATCCTGTCTGTCTTAGCCCATTGAATCTGGAAACTGGATGTGTAAAGGCTATTAGTTATGAGCATACAGATGTTTATGAGGGAACGGATCAATCAATTAGTTTGTCAGGCTCTCCAGGCATCCTTCGTTTTACAGGAACCAACATTACTCTTACATGCCCGGCTACCAGCTGATGAGAGGATCTTAAGGATACCATCATTTGGTATAAAATGGGCAACCTCTTAATATTAGAGGTCAAATCTCATACGCCTCACCACTTAGGGATTCCGCTATTACTATAGCCAAGGTTACAGGTGAAGAGTCAGGAAATTATTTCTGTATGAAGCGTTTACTTGGAGGACAAGGGATATTTATAGCTGGGCATAAGGTTACTATGCTTAACAGAAAATCAAAAAATCAATTGCCTCCCCTTATGACCGTTAACTTTCCTGGATCCAATTTTGAAAGTTGCAATGCATCTTGGAATAATAACCAAATATGGTGTACTATAGATTATACCAAGGTGTCAATTCTTATCTCTTCTATTCCCGTCGTAGATAGGTTTATCACATTTCAAAAGAACTGGGATATATGGAAACTA
>NW_020842004.1:0-1472 GCF_003676395.1 Aethalodelphis obliquidens | reverse complement strand
AAATGGAGAAATTTCTAGAAACAAAGAACCTTCCAAGATTGAATCATGAAGAAAGAGAAAGTCTGAATGGATTGATTACTAGTAGGGAGATAGAACTGATAATCAAAAACCTCCCAGAAACCAAAAATTCCAGAACGAGTTGACTTCACTGGTGAATTCTGCCAAATATTTAAGGAATTAATGCAAATCCTCACAAATTCTTCCAAAAGATAGAAGAGGAGGGAACACTTCTAAGCATTTTCTGAGGAGAGCATTACCCTGATACAGAAACCTGACAAATATACCACAAGAAAATTTCAGGCCAATATCTCTGATGAAGTATAGATGTAAAATCCTCAACAAAATACTAGCAAATCATATTCAATAATACATTAAAAGAATCATATAGTATGAGCAAGGGGGATTTATGCCAGGAACGCAAGGATGATACAGCATCTGCATATCAATGTGACACAACACATTAAGGAAATGATAAATATATGATTATCTTAAAATAAACAGAAAAAAAATTTGACTAAATTCAACATCCAGTTATGATAAAAACTCTCAACAAAGTGGGTATAGAAAGAACATATAGCATCATAATAAAGGCTATGTATGACGAGCCTACGTGTAACATTGTACTCAACCGTAAAAAGCTGAGAGAACTTCCTCTAATATCAGGAACCAACAAGGATGCCTACTCTTACCACTTTTATTCAACATAGTACTGAAGTCTTAGCCAGAGGAATTAGGCAAGAAAAAGGAAAAAGAAGGCATCCAAAATGGAAAGGAAGAAGTACAACTGTCACTGCTTGCAAAACACGTGTTATTGTGTATAAAAAATCCTAAAGACTCCACCAAAATAACTGTTTGTACTAATAAATGAATTAAGTAAAGCTGCTGAATATAAAAATCAATATACAGAAATCTGCTGTGTTTCTATACACTAATAATTATCAGAAAGAGAAATTAAAAAAACAAACCCATTACAATTCCATAAAAAATAGTAAAATACCTAGGAATAAATTTAATCAGGGAAATGAAAACCTGTACAAGACCTTTACACTGAAAACTACGAGAAAGTGATTAAAGAAATTGTCAGACATATAAATGGAAAGATATTCCATGCTCATGTGTCAGAAGAATTAATATTGTAAAAATGTCCATATTACCCAAGGCAACCTACAGACTCAACATAGTCCCTATAAAAATTCCAATGGCATTTTTCACAGAACTAGAACAAACAATCTCAAAATTTGTATGAAACTGCAAAAGACCAAAATAACCAAAGCAGCCTTCAGAAAGAAGAACAAAGCTGGAGGGATCATGCTTCCTGATTTTAAACTATATTACAAAATGATAAAAATCAAAACAGTATGGCACTGACAAAAACAGACAGATCAATCAATGGACAACATTAGAGAGCCCAGATATAAACTCAACCATATATGGTTAATTAATTTATGGCAAAGGAACTAAGAATATGCAAC
>NW_020842003.1:0-1472 GCF_003676395.1 Aethalodelphis obliquidens | reverse complement strand
ACCGGTCCGCCGGACCCAGTTACCGGACTGCCTGACGCCAGCGATGCAGGTTTTGAAATAATGCAAGAAGAAGAATGCAGGACCTTTACCACTTTGATCCTTATTACCACTCCCTGGACTGCGATGGCCGCCCGAGGGGCCGGGAGGCCAGCCGGGGCTTCCAGGTGTGTGTGGGCATCGTGTCTGCAGCCAGAGTCCCCGAGGCCGCGCTCGGCCCATCATCACTGAGTGAAGCTGCGCCACGACAGCGCGGCCGACTTTCTTCTGGCTCTGTGAGGACCTGTGCGCATTGCAGGATTCGGTGCCTCTGCCCGCCGTGGGCGACTCCCTGCGGGAGGGCCTGCTGGACTTCAACGCCCACCGCCTGCGCGGGGTGGACTGGGTGCCGCCCCTGAGCACTCTCTGCCCCCGATCTGTATCCAGAGCTTCTTCCAGCCATGGCTTGGCGAGACGGGTTTGTACTTTACGCTTCCAGGGGCCCTCATGTGGGCGCTGCGAAGCGGAGTTTTAGATGGTACAAGGTGGAGGGTGGGCACTAGAACCGGTGCCCAGTGCCCGGGTGTGCGTGCACTAGACGGGGCGTGCGGCCTAGGACTCCTGCCGGCTCGGTGACCCCGGCCGAGTGCCTTAAGGCTTCTAGGTCTCAGTGTTCTCATCTGTAGCATGGGCTTAACTGGACTCACTCTGTATGGCTGTTAAAAGGTTACACTCTGTTAATGCTTGTACACTCTACAATGTAGAACACTTAGCACAGTTTGGAGCATCGTTCATTGTTCCACAGATGTTACCTGGTCTGTTGAATGACTTTGCCTGCTACACGCCAAAGCGATTAGGAAATTGATATATCCCAGCTTCATTTCCTTTTCATTAAAACAGGGCTCAGGAAAAAAAAAAAATTTTTTCGATAGTCCTATCCTATAGTGGAAACAGCACCGGTGTGAAGGCAGCTTAGGGTTTGAATTCCAGAGTTTATGCTCTCTGTGGCCTGGGCAGGTTTCTTTTGCACTACAATCCCCACACGTGTAAAATGACATTAAAAACCACTCTTTCTGTGGGTTATTAGAATTAATTAAGCAGGTTATGTGTGTAAAGTATCCTGGCACTTAAATGAGTTGTCAGAACGAAGGGATGCTGGAGAGGATGATTCTCCCCTAAGTACTCTCCCCTTCTACTGGGTGGCAAGTAAACACAAGCACAGTAGTCAGTGCTCTGGAAGAAGTGAGTTCTGGTGCTACAGAGCACAGAATCTTGTTTTATTTAATTTAATTATTATTTTATATTGGAGCATAGTTGATTTACAATATTGTGTTAGTTTCAGGTGTACAGCAAAGTGATTCTGTTATACATATATCCATTCTTTTTCAGATTCTTTTCCCGTACAGGTTGTTACAGGATACAGAGTAGAGTTCCCTGTGCTATGCAGTAGGTCCTTGTTGATTATCTATTTTATATATAGTCGTGTGTATATGTTA
>NW_020842002.1:0-1473 GCF_003676395.1 Aethalodelphis obliquidens | reverse complement strand
AATTCCTTATTGACCCATAGGGTTTAGAGTACTTCATTTGTAGAATGTCTCCTGGAATCTTCTGCTTCCTACAATAGGGTTTCAGGTTGCAACGTTTCACGAAAGATCGGGAGTTTGTGGGTATAATTTATCTTATTCTTTAAAACTGTAGCCTCCCTTTTAATATACTTTGTAACTGCTTGGGATGTGTCTATATGAACTGTGTACTATATGCTTGTGTTATAGTCCTTACAATATTTCATTGTTTTATTTTTTGTAACAATTTTCCATGGATTCTTTGGGCTTAAGGTATATTAAAAGGGAGACTGTGATTCTGGGACTTCCCTGGTGATGCAGTGGTTAAGAATTCACCTGCCAATGCAGGGGACACAGGTTCGATCCCCGGTCCGGGAAGACCCCACTTGCCACGGAGCATCTAAGCCAGGCGACCACAACTACTGAGCCTGCGTGCCACAACTACTGAAGCTGGTGTGCCATGAATCCATTCACCATTTATTTTTTGGAGAATACAACCACCTCTGAGTGATTAAAATTTAGACCAGCTAGTCAAAATGCTTTATCACCTGTTCTTCTAAAACACTGATCAACGCAACAAGTTTTACTAGGGATAACAGTGTAATTGTATTCTAGAGTTCATATCGGCAATATGGTTTATGACCTTGATGCTGGATCAGGACATTTCAATGGTATAACTGCTATTAATTGTCTGTTTGTTCAACGATTAAAGTCTCACGTGATCTGAGTTCAGACTGGAGTCATCCTGGTTGCTTGCTGTCTATTGAAGATTTCTTCCAGTATGAAAGGACAAGAGCAATACAGCTTACTTTACAAAATGTCTGCAAACTAAATGATGATATAATCTACATTCAATTTATTTATACATACCCTACTGTAGAACTGGGTTTGTTACGGTGGCAGAGCCCAGTAATTATGTAAAACTGAAACCTTTATCTGCACTGTTTCAAGTCCTCTTCCTAAGAATATGTTTATAATCAACATTCTTTCACAAATGACCCAATTTAATTGACCAGAGCATTCCTCATATTAACTAAATGGAAAATCCTAGGCTATATACAAATCCAGAAAGGGCCAAAAATCATCAGCCCCTATGGATTATTACAAACCATTGCTGGCTTTAAGTTATTTATTAAAGAACTACTATGTCCATCAACATCATCAATTTATATATTATTGCCCCAAAGCTAGCCTTAACCCTGGCTCACACAACATGAATTCCGCTTTCCATATCTTATACATTAATTGATGTAAATCTAGGCATACTATTTATGTTAGCCATATCACACCTAGCCATTTATTCCATCCTCTGATCTGGATGAGCATCAGATTCAAAATACTCACTCACGGGAGCCCTAGGGACAGTAGAACATACTATCTCATATGAAGTAATGTAGCAGTTATTCTATTCACAGTCTTACAGATAAATGGATCATTTACACTTTCAACAGTAATTAT
>NW_020842001.1:261-1473 GCF_003676395.1 Aethalodelphis obliquidens | reverse complement strand
GCCTTCAATAAACCTCTTGCGTTTTGCATCGGCTTCCGACTCTTGTTTCCTGGGCGAGTCGAAACTCCTAGGAGACCGCGAAGGTCTAACAATCAGGACAAGAAGAATTCAACAGTGATGGATACCACAGTGGAAAGAAGAAACACCTCAAACATAGATGTCATCTGCAGCTGGGGTGGAGGGAGTTGGTACTCTGAATTCACTCAGGAAACCCTGAATTGACTGAAATTGCTTAAAGAAAAAAAGACTGAAGACTGAAAATAAGTTTCTGCCAACTGGCTGAATGGAAACTGAAAACAAATACAGGAAAAAATCTTACATTTCCAGCACATGTAAGTAATATGGACTTGTAACCATGCAGGACCCCATGGGGCCTTTGGGCGGGAGGTGGGGGAGACAGGCGCCTCCCCCATATCCTCTGCTTTAGTTCCCCTCTGAAGTACCTAGATAACAGTATCTGATGCACATTTCCTGAGCTGTTTTACTGATTTGAAAGACCTCCACTGAATGGAAGATGTTAACTACTTGATGACCCTGACCGAATAGCCCCCAGGCCTCCTGGAGCCTGAGGATTGATAATGTTAACCCCTGTGACAGCGCCCTGTTACCTCACCATCAACCAATAACAGAATTGTGCACCAGCTGATCACATACCCTGCGATTCTTCTCCCTCACCTGGCCTTTAAAAATGCTTCCCTGAATTATGGCTTTCTCAGGGTATACGCCCAGTAGTGGGATTGCTGGGTCGTGTGCCAAAATGTTCATTGCAGCTCTATTTACAGTAGCCAGGACATGGAAGCAACCTAAGTGTCCAACAACAGATGAATGGATAAAGAAGATGTGGCACATATATACAATGGAATATTACTCAGGCACAAAAAAATGAAATTGAGTTATTTGTAGTGAGGTGGATGGACCTAGAGTCTGTCATACACAGTGAAGTAAGTCAGAAAGAGAAAAACAAATACGGTATGCTAACACATATATATCGAATCTAAGAAAAAAAAAGGTCATGAAGAACCTAGGGGTAAGACGGGAATAAAGACACAGACCTACTAGAGAATGGACTTGAGGATATGGGGAGGGGGAAGGGTAAGCTGGGACAAAGTGAGAGAGAGGCACGGATATGTGTACACTACCAAACAAGGTAGATAGCTAGTGGGAAGCAGCCGCACAGCACAGGGAGATCAGCTCGGTGCTTTGTGACCACCT
>NW_020842001.1:0-161 GCF_003676395.1 Aethalodelphis obliquidens | reverse complement strand
GTGGGATAGGGAGGGTGGGAGGGAGGGAGATGCAAGAGGGAGGAAATGTGGGGATATATGTATATGTATAGCTGATTTACTTTATTATAAAGCAGAAACACACCATTGTAAAGCAATTATACTCCAATAAAGATGTTTAAAAAAATGCTTTCCTGAAACCC
>NW_020842000.1:0-1473 GCF_003676395.1 Aethalodelphis obliquidens | reverse complement strand
CCCCCCCCCCCCACCCCGCATACACAAAACCCAGGAAAATCATGGTTCCCGTGTTAAAACTGGGGAGATCAACGTGCTCTTCATGTAGGTAGAATGAGTGGAAAGGAAAAAGACACTGACTTGTGTGTAGTCAGGGGACAGAGTGGGAACCCCCTCAACGCCAAGACTGAAAAGAGTCTTAGGATGTGGGTGTGTTTTTGGCTCCCTCTGGGAAGTGGCAATGCCCCTGGTTGAACAAGCCAACTTTCGAACGCCTCTACCCTGTGCACTTTGGAATCGGGCTTGCTGTGGGCGAGATGAGGAGTGATGGCGAGGCTGCAGAGATGAAGGCGTCTGTGAAGGTGCTGACTGTCTCCTCCCACACTACTTGGGACAGGGGAGAACTACCCAGCTTCGGAGAGATACCCATTGCTCAGACAATGACGATCCTGTCTTGGACCTAAACATCGGGATGAAAGAGGGCTACTGACAAGACAGACGTTGTGCAAGCACGGGGTTGCACTTTCATTACAGACATTGAGGCAAACATTTCACTCCTGGTGATATAAGACCTCCCCTATTTTTAGGAACTTACAAGAAACATTATTGCTTGTTCTTACCGGCCAGAAGGAAAGGCGGGAGAACGAGCACACTGCAGTGAGCCCCCATCTCCACTAGATGGCGGTGTACATCTTCCTCAGAAGCCAGGCGGGCAGCGCTCTGGGCAGCTCGTTGGCCTAAGCAAGACACGGGCCACTCTTCTTTCGGGAGACAGGCGTCTCCTGTCATTGTCGGCACAAACAGCCCCAAACAATTGCACTGACCACACAGCTCTAAGCCACGTTCCAGGGCACTGCCGTCTGTTCAGGAGTGAATACTGGGAAAATGAACCACGCTGCTAATTTGCTTGATTGGGGGGAAAATAAGATCTCAAGTGACAGTGGGTGTAATTTATTTTTCCAACAAGAATAGGGGCAAAGCCATTTCCTCCCCCCCACCCCAACTGCTACCATAAATGAAAGCAATCACCTAATTAGTCCTGAATTACTAACTGGCAGGGTAAAGATCTGCTGGAAGTCAAGCTGAAGTGGGGAGTCTGGAGAAAGGGATGTGATTTCTGCAGGGGAGGAGGGGAGGGGTAGGGCGGGGTGGGAGGGGCGGAAGGCGAGGGGAAGGCCTGAAGCCCATTGTGAGGCCCTGCGCCCCTGTGGTCTGGGGGCCGTGCTGGCCCTGACCCTGGGAGAAAAAGAGGCTCAGTCATGTCTTCAGGCCGTTTATTTTGTGCAGGAGAATGACTTCATAAACTGAAGGAAAAAGAACCTGTTGGAGAAAACCTATCCGAGAGTTTCTCTGAAAATGTTACAGATGGAGATGAACTGGCTTGGGAAGGAGAGCACAGCCCTGTGGCGCCTGGCCACCCCGCTGCTGGTGGATCCCCCAGGAAGGTTCTGTCACGGAAACGACAGGCAGATCTGAAACCAAGTTGGGCTTTAC
>NW_020841999.1:0-1473 GCF_003676395.1 Aethalodelphis obliquidens | reverse complement strand
TGTTACTGTGATGATAAGAGACCTAAGACAGCTACAGAGGCTAAGTGACCTTTCCTTCCCTCAATGGGTAGGTATCCTTGTTCTGCCTTCTAATTGAGTTAGTATCTGAGTAAAGAACTGCCAGGTGTCATTTAGTTCACAATACACTGCTGTGGCAATATAGAAATGAATTTGCCTAAGTCATTTGGCTTTTCTCAATTATAGTAAATGAATATACTGAATGAATACTTGAACTTAAGGAAATGTTCTTAAAAATATATTAATGTAGGCAACTTCAGTGGAGAACTGGAAACAAAACAAAACATTCAGGTAAAGGGTTGAAATAAAAGTACACTCAGTTGTATCCAGTTTCCTCTTGTAAATCTCTCTTTTTAATTTGAGTGGACAGTCACTTGAGAATATCTGACTTGGGGCTAAGGAAATCTAAGCCTTCTTGGCCACACTGTATTCTCTTATGTCATTTACTAAAGACAAAAGTTGGGCTGCTGAAAAAAGAGTGGGAAAAATCAATCCCTCACATCCAAAGGGCGGCTCTTGAAAATATGTGGGTTGTTGTAGTTATTTTGCTCTTCTGGCCTCAGAAGTTCTAATCTTAACCTTAGCCCCTCATGGAGAGAGACTTTGTAAACCAATTCCCACATTACTCATTATGTGACTGTTGAAAAAGGGCAACCCAGCTCTTTTCCTGTGCTTTCAACCAGTTATCTTCTTCAAAAATCTGTTTGGATTGTTATACCTTAATCTTGCCTGGAAAGGGACTTATGGGAAGGTTCTCACTGTTTGAAAGTTTGGTGCCAGTATCTGCAAAGAAAGAAGAAAGTGAAGAAGGAAAGATGTGTTTATCAAACATCCCAATAGTGAAGGTGTGTGAAAGCAACTTTTGAAAAAGTTAATCTGTCAGAGTTTAGCCATATTATTACGTTTTATTTTATTCATTGAAAATAAATAATTATCAATGAATCCTTTCTAGATTTTCTAGTTTCCCAAAGTTCCCTGTATTCACATTCTAAGAGGAAAAATGGTATTTTAAGTCACTGCTCTCCACCTATATTATTTATAATCACTCCTCGTGACCTCTTCCTTCCAAGAAACGTGATCCTGAGAAGTGTCCTTTGTTTGTCTTTGTGGAATAAGTGATGAGGATGCGTCCTGGAGACCTGTGAGATGTTTAACTTGTGGCATAATGAAACTAGGATGGAGAGTTCTGGAAAGATCTGGAAAGGTGGCTTGTAGAGTGTGGCCAGATGTGGGAGAAGAGAGACGTACAGAGAGAGGGAGAGTAAATGTTAAGAGGGAGAAAATGAAACATAATTAAATAAGTTTTGTTGTGTGGTGTGGGATGCAAGCCTTTCTCTCCCCCTTTCCTTCACAATCTCTTTGTTAAAGACTGTGTTTTTCATTAGTTTTACTAAGATAGGATTTGCCGTTTTGTTTGGATACTGAGAATGGACCCATGGGAACAGTTACATTTGG
>NW_020841998.1:0-1474 GCF_003676395.1 Aethalodelphis obliquidens | reverse complement strand
ATTGTCTATCTTGGGGTCTTCATCTATGTCCCAAAGAAGACAGTCACACTCTGTCTTCTAGTACTACTAATAATACCACATTTTATGGCATGAATCTGGCCCAATGCACTGAACTATCCCTTTAGAAGCTGTAGGCAACCTGTCACTGGGTTTTAGCACAGGGGTAGAACTCAGATTAGTGTTCATATTTAAACAAATCTACTTGACCATAACTTTTTGTCTCACCATTTATTTTATTACACAAGTAATTTCTGTCTTTGCATCTGTGATGTAAATATTTTTAATTTCCTAAATTATCTGAAAAATTATTTAGAGCTTCCATTTCAGTAGGCATTGGAATTGCTGTGTTATGACTATTTCATTATTTTATTTCCAAATGTTAAATTAGGCTTCAAGCTTTGGCCAAGAGTAGACAGGAAAGGGTTTAAAAAGAAATGAAGAGTGGGAAAGACTTCTGATGCAATGGAGACTTAATAAAGATTTGATTTTGAATCAATAATTTATAATAAAGGTTTGATTTTGAATCAATATATTATGTCATTGCAAAATAGTTCCCTGGTAAAATTCCATTCTTTGGTAATCATTAATTACAGAAATTAACAATCAAAATATGCAGTACTCTTCTTCATTTTCTAAAAACAAACCTATATCTAGATGAGAGGAGAATTCATTTCATAACTCAGGCTCTGGACTTACAACTCCTAGTCCTATCTTCTTTCAACCATACCTGCTAAGCTTCTGTCTAACATTTTGAGCATGAGGTAAGGGCTTCAGCTTTCATCCCCTTCCTCAGTATATAGCTTGGTGACTAATAGTAAGGGATATAAAACTTGAGAACTTGGGTTCGAATCTTGACTCTAAAATTTACTTGTTGAGTACTCTTGAGCGTGTTATCTGTTTTTGCCTCAGTTTTCTCATCTATAAAATAGAGATAACATTACTTCTCTCAGGGAGTTGCTATGAGGGTTAAAAGAAAATTCATACAATGCAAGAATTTATCAGTTCTTGGAACACAATAAATACTGAAAAAAAATGTTAGCCATTATCAAGGGCCCCTCATTTTATGGATAACATAGATTAGTTTATATAGGTCTAATATTTACATATACATAAACATTTTGTACCTATATGTGTGTATACGTTTTTCTTAGAAATTGAGCAGTCAACATTCACATCTAAAAGTGTGCTCTGTGAAATGTAGATCTGTGTACAGACACAGTGCTATAGTTATCTATTGCTACATAATAATGAAGTCCAAACTTAGGGGTGAAATAAACAAAATTTTTAATATGTGCCCAGGTTCTGTGGGTCAGCAATTCAAACAGTACACAGAGGAGATGGCTTGTCTCTACTCCATGACTGATGTCTGAAACCTCAGCTCATGAGGATTCAAATGGCTGGGTCTGGAATCATCTAGATAATTTTAATTCACATGTCTGGCCCTTGAAGACTGGGCCCAACAAGGACTGTTGAC
>NW_020841997.1:0-1474 GCF_003676395.1 Aethalodelphis obliquidens | reverse complement strand
AGAAGACCTAAATAGACATTTCTCCAAAGAAGACATACAGGTGGCCAAGAAGCACATGAAAAGCTGCTCAACATCACTAATTATTAGAGAAATGACAATCAAAACTACAATGAGGAATCACCTCACACCAGTCAGAATGGCCATCATCAGAAAATCTATAAACAACAAATGCTGGAGAGGGTGTGGAGAAAAGGGAACCGTCTTGCACTGTTGGTGGGAATGTAAATTGATACAGCCACTATGGAGAACAGTATGGAGGTTCCTTAAAAAACTACAAATAGAACTACCATATGACCCAGCAATCCCACTACTGGGCACATACCCTGAGAAAACCATAATTCAAAAAGAGTCATGTACCAAAATGTTCATTGCAGCTCTATTTACAATAGCCCGGAGATGGAAACAACCTAAGTGCCTATCATCGGATGAATGGATAAAGAAGATGTGGCACATATATACAATGGAATATTACTCAGCCATAAAAAGAAACGAAATTGAGCTATTTGTAATGAGGTGGATAGACCTAGAGTCTGTCATACACAGTGAAGTAAGTCAGAAAGAAAAAGACAAATACCGTATGCTAACACATATATATGGAATTTAAGAAGAAAAAAATGTCATGACGAACCTAGGGGTAAGGCAGGAATAAAGACGCAGACCTCCTAGAGAACGGACTTGAGGTTATGGAGAGGGGGAAGGGTGAGCTGTGACGGGGCGAGAGAGAGTCATGGACATATACACACTAATATACGTAGTAAGGTAGATAGCTAGTGGGAAGCAGCCGCATGGCACAGGGATATTGGCTCGGTGCTTTGTGACAGCCTGGAGGGGTGGGATAGGGAGGGTGGGAGGGAGGGAGACGCAAGAGGGAAGAGATATGGGAACATATGTATATGTATAACTGATTCACTTTGTTATAAAGCAGAAGCTAACACACCATTGTAAAGTAATTATACCCCAATAAAGATGTTAAAAAATAAAAAAAAAAAAGAAGATGTGGCACATATATACAATGGAATATTACTCAGCCATAAAAAGAAATGAAATTGAGCTGTTTGTAATGAGGTGGATAGACCTAGAGTCTTTTATACAGAGTGAAGTAAGTCAGAAAGAGAAGGACAAATACCGTATGCTAACACATATATATGGAATTTAAGAAAAAAAAATGTCATGAAGAGCCTAGGGATAAGACAGGAATAAAGACACAGACCTACGAGAGAGCAGACTTGAGGATATGGGGAGGGGGAAGGGTGAGCTGTGACAAAGTGAGAGAGAGGCACGGACATATATACACTACCAAACGTAAGGTAGATAGCTAGTGGGAAGCAGCCGCATAGCACAGGGAGATCAGCTCGGTGCTTTGTGACCGCCTGGAGGGGTGGGAAAGGGAGGACGGGAGGGAGGGAGACGCAAGAGGGAAGAGACATGGGAACATATGTATATGTATAACTGATTCACTTTGTTATAAAGCAGA
>NW_020841996.1:0-1476 GCF_003676395.1 Aethalodelphis obliquidens | reverse complement strand
CACGTACAGGGGGATGGAGAGTGGGCTCTGTCCAGTCTGAGCCCTGAGTTAACCCTGCGTGTGAGTCTGCTCAGGACCGCTGTAACAAATAGCACAGACAGGGCAGCTTGGGTAACAGACCTACCTCCCAGTCCTGGATGCTGTCGGAGATCAAGGTGTGTGCACGCTGGCTTCTCCTGAGGCCTCTCTCCTTGGTGCTTAGACAGCCATCTTCTCCCCAGGTCCTCACATGGTCTCCCCCTGTGCCTATCTGTGTCCTAATCTCTTCTTGTAGGACATCAATCCTATTGGATTAGGATCCACCCTAGTGACCTCATTTTTACCTTGATCACCTCTTTAAAAATCCCATCTCCAAATACAGCCACATCCTGGGGTCCTGGGGGTTAGGGATTCAGCACGTGAATTTGGAAGGATGTGACTGAGCCTATACCATCCTCCTTAGGAACCAAGTGTGCTTCAGTCCTTCCTTCCGTCAAGTCACACGAGTTGATGTAATGGCTCAAGGAGAGGCCACTCGTGCAGAGTTTGTGTCCCAGCTGGGGAACCCTCCTCTGCTCTCTGATCAGGCCGTGGCAGTGCCTGCCCCATCCTGAGGTGAGCAGTTCTGGGGTTTCCTGCCATGTCGCCCGGCCTGCTGAGGTGCTCATTGTCAGGGAACTCAGGAGCCAGCAGCCTAGTGGGGATGCCGGGGACTCTCAGGGCCTTGGCAGATGTCTCTTCCGGCAGATACCCTAGCGAAAGTGGGGAAACATTTGGGGGATTACAGGCGGGAGAGAGTCAGTCTCGTTTATGCTTCAGAAAGACCAGGTTGGGGTGGGATGTGAGACGCACCGTGCGGGCAGGGAGCTTTCTCAGGCCTGATGGAGGAACCAGGCACCAGATCGGGCTTGGGCCAGGGCTGTGGGCGTAGAGGGGAATTAGTGTGGGAACTGGCCACAGACTTTTGTCGAAATCTCGGCTTCCCTGTGCACCGCGGCTGAACAGAAATATGGAGACAGGGATTTTGGAGGAAGAGAGAGATGGCTTTATGTTTCTGCCAGGCAGAAGGAAAGACACAGCTGGCTAGCGCCTCAAGAACTGGGCACCCCCCCGCTCCTTGAGAATCAGGGAAAATTTTATGCATGGGGCTCTTGCAGTCCGGGGTATAGGATGAGGATAAAAGTAGTGAAGGTCTTGCATTCTTCCTTTCCTTTGCATTATTTCAAAACAGTCATAGCTGGCATCAGGCCGCGTGGTAATTGGGGTCCAGCAGTCTGGTAATTGCATACGTCTGCCTCTGGTTTATCGGCGGTGACCTCGTTTCTGAAATGCAAAAACTATAGGGGGTGATTTGTTATGAGGGGCGTATAGAATGTAAGTGCTGGACATAATAAGGTTAGGGAGTGAGAGGCAGAGGATGTAACTCACAGAGTCCGGGGTGATGGGTGCCGAATGTAAATTACATAGTGTCAGGGAGTGAGGTTAGCTTTGAAAAGT
>NW_020841995.1:0-1476 GCF_003676395.1 Aethalodelphis obliquidens | reverse complement strand
TATTTCCACTTTAGAGTTAATGGGATGCCTCCAATGAACAGTATGGGGTTTTTTTTTTTTTTTTAACATCTTTATTGGGGTATAATTGCTTTACAATGGTGTGTTAGTTTCTGCTTTATAACAAAGTGAATCAGTCATACATAAACATATGTTCCCATATGTCTTCCCTGTTGCGTCTCCCTCCCTCCCACCCTCCCCATCCCACCCCTCCAGGCTGTCACAAAGCACTGAGCCAATATCCCTGTGCCATGCGGCTGCTTCCCACTAGCTATCTACCTTACTGCGTTTGTTAGTGTGTATATGCCCATGACTCTTTCTCGCCCTGTCACAGCTCACCCTTCCCCCTCCCCATAACCTCAAGACCATTCTCTAAGAGGTCTGCGTCTTTATTCCTGCTTTACCCCTAGGTTCTTCATGACATTTTTTTCTTAAATTCCATATATATGTGTTAGCATACGGTATTTGTCTTTTTCTTTCTGACTTACTTCACTCTGTATGACAGACTCTAGGTCTATCCACCTCATTACAAATAGCTCTATTTCGTTTCTTTTTATGGCTGAGTAATATTCCATTGTATATATGTGCCACATCTTCTTTATCCATTCATCCGATGACGGGCACTTAGGTTGTTTCCATCTCCGGGCTATTGTAAATAGAGCTGCAATGAACATTTTGGTACATGACTCTTTTTGAATTTTGGTTTCCTCAGGGTATATGCCCAGTAGTGGGATTGCTGGGTCATATGGTAGTTCTATTTGTAGTTTTTTAAGGAACCTCCATACTGTTCTCCATAGTGGCTGTACCAATTCACATTCCCACCAGCAGTGCAAGAGTGTTCCCTTTTCTCCACACCCTCTCCAGCATTTATTGTTTCTAGATTTTTTGATGATGGCCATTCTGACCGGTGTGAGATGATATCTCATTGTAGTTTTGATTTGCATTTCTCTAATGATTAATGATGTTGAGCATTCTTTCATGTGTTTGTTGGCAGTCTGTATATCTTCTTTGGAGAAATGTCTATTTAGGTCTTCTGCCCATTTTTGGATTGGGTTGTTTGTTTTCTTGTTATTGAGCTGCATGAGCTGCTTGTAAATTTTGGAGATTAATCCTTTGTCGGTTGCTTCATTTGCAAATATTTTCTCCCATTCTGAGGGTTGTCTTTTTGTCTTGTTTATGGTTTCCTTTGCTGTGCAAAAGCTTTGAAGTTTCATTAGGTCCCATTTGTTTATTTTTGTTTTTATTTCCATTACTCGAGGAGGTGGGTCAGAAAGGATCTTGCTTTGATTTATGTCATAGAGTGTTCTGCCTATGTTTTCCTCTAAGAGTTTGATAGTTTCTGGCCTTACATTTAGGTCTTTAATCCATTTTGAGCTTATTTTTTGTGTATGGTGTTAGGGAGTGATCTAATCTCATACTTTTACATGTACCTGTCCAGTTTTCCCAGCACCACTTATTGAAGAGGCTGTCCTTTCTCCA
>NW_020841994.1:0-1476 GCF_003676395.1 Aethalodelphis obliquidens | reverse complement strand
TGGAAAGTTTGCTGCTGTTGAGTGGAATATACTGTAGATGTATGTTATGTTCATTTGATATCAAGTGTGTGTTCAGGTTCAGCGTTTCCTGATTGATATTATGTCCGGACGATCTATACAGTGTTGAAAGTTGGGTATCGATGTTTCTTACCATTATTTTATTTCTGCACATTTTCCCCTTCATGTGGGTTAATATATTCTTTATATGGTGAGAGGCTCCAAAGCTGTGTACATACATATTTATAATTGTCATGATTTCTTGATGAATTAATCCATTTATCATTATATTATAACCTTCTTTCCTTTGAGAGGTTGGACTTCAAGTCTTTTTTACCTCATAATAGACTAATCAGTCAAGTATCATTTTCATGGAGTATTTTTTCCCCAATCGTTCAATTTTATGCTATATATGGATGAGAAGTTAACATGAATATCTTGTACACAGTATAATTGAACTTTCTTTAATCCATTCATCCACCCTATGGATTATTTAAATTGAAGTATAGTTGATTTACAATATTACATTAGTCTCAGGGGTACAACTTATGGATTGAATATTTTTATAGATCAGGCTCCACTAAAGTGATTACACAATAATGGCTATATTTCCCTGTGTTGTACTATATATCCTTGTTTGTTTATTTCATACATAGGGGTACTGGATCTACAGAAACAAACTACTGTTTTTCCCTCCCCCTTTTACTCGCCCCACCAGTAACCACTAATTTGTTCTCTGTGACTCTATTTCTGTTTTGTTATATACATACCTTTCTTGCATTTTTAGATTCTACAAAGAAGTGAGAACATAGTGTATTTGTCCTTCTCTAACTTAAGTAGGTATAAATATTCTAGGCCTATCCACGTTGTTGCAAATGGCAGAATTTGATCCTTTTTAATGCTGAGTAATAGTCTATTGTGTATACATACCACATCTTCTTTATCCACTCATCTGTTGATGGACATTTAGTTTGCTTCCATATGTTGGCAATTGTAAATAATGCTGCTATGATCATTGGGATGCATGTATCTTGTCAAATTGGTGTCTTCATTTTCTTTGGACATATACCAAGCAGTGGAATTGCTGGCTAATATGATAGTTCTACTTTTAGCTTTTATCAGGACCTCTATATTCGTTTCATAGTGGGTGTACCAACTTACAATCCCACCAACAGTGTACTAGGATTCTCTTCTCCATGTCATGAACAACATTTCATATTTGTAGACTTTGGAATAATAGCCACGTTGAGAGGTGTGACCTGACGTCTCATTATGGGTTTTCTTGTGGGTCATTCATTAAACTTAATTTACAAAAGAAGGTGATAGGCTGGATGTGATCTCCAGGTTTAGTTTGCTAATGGCTGGTATAGGTTAATTTGGGGAGAATTAATACCTTTACAATGTTATTTATTGCTTACATTTTTCAGGTTGACATTTAGTGATTGGAAACATTTAAAATTTTTTCTCCCTGAAGGATAT
>NW_020841993.1:743-1476 GCF_003676395.1 Aethalodelphis obliquidens | reverse complement strand
AGAACGTCCACCATGATGCTCTTGGCAAAAAAGGGCGTATGCGTATTATCATGAATATATTCAGGAAAAAAACGAATACGCACTTTTTGGCCAACCAAGCAAGCTTGCAAAGGAAATCTGCACTACAATGAAGACTCCCTTCGCACCGGTCAAAAGGGCCATCTGAAAAAAGTGTAAAATCCAGAAAGGCAGGACAGGCCATGGAGAACTGGGAGCCTTGTTATGCTGGTTGGCGGGATGTAAATTGCCAACAGACACTCGGGAGAAGTGTATGGTGTTTCCTGAAACATCTAAAAAACAAAGCAACAGAGCTTAGGGCACTTCCACTTATGGTCCTATAGCTTAGGGAAATTAAAATCAAAAAGTCACAGCCACCCCAAAGTTTGGAACGGCTATGATTACAAGAACCTCGTTTACAGTACAAGTTCAACATCGCAGAAAGTGAAAAATGGATAAAGATGTTTTGGTACTTACGTACAATGCAGTATCACTCAGCAATGAAATCTTGTCATCAGGCCCGTAGCAGCATAATGAGTGGATTCAGGTACGATGATTCTAACTGAAAAGAATCACACAGAAAAAGAAAGATCATAAGATATCACTAATACACGGAATGTAAACTTGGCTACACAGGAACTGAATTACAGAACAGAACAGGGTCTCAAATTTAGAAAACCAACTTATGCTTGCTTAAGGGGAAAGGTGAGTTCTGGTGCTGCATAAAACCAGAGAT
>NW_020841993.1:0-733 GCF_003676395.1 Aethalodelphis obliquidens | reverse complement strand
AGAACGTCCACCATGATGCTCTTGGCAAAAAAGGGCGTATGCGTATTATCATGAATATATTCAGGAAAAAAACGAATACGCACTTTTTGGCCAACCAAGCAAGCTTGCAAAGGAAATCTGCACTACAATGAAGACTCCCTTCGCACCGGTCAAAAGGGCCATCTGAAAAAAGTGTAAAATCCAGAAAGGCAGGACAGGCCATGGAGAACTGGGAGCCTTGTTATGCTGGTTGGCGGGATGTAAATTGCCAACAGACACTCGGGAGAAGTGTATGGTGTTTCCTGAAACATCTAAAAAACAAAGCAACAGAGCTTAGGGCACTTCCACTTATGGTCCTATAGCTTAGGGAAATTAAAATCAAAAAGTCACAGCCACCCCAAAGTTTGGAACGGCTATGATTACAAGAACCTCGTTTACAGTACAAGTTCAACATCGCAGAAAGTGAAAAATGGATAAAGATGTTTTGGTACTTACGTACAATGCAGTATCACTCAGCAATGAAATCTTGTCATCAGGCCCGTAGCAGCATAATGAGTGGATTCAGGTACGATGATTCTAACTGAAAAGAATCACACAGAAAAAGAAAGATCATAAGATATCACTAATACACGGAATGTAAACTTGGCTACACAGGAACTGAATTACAGAACAGAACAGGGTCTCAAATTTAGAAAACCAACTTATGCTTGCTTAAGGGGAAAGGTGAGTTCTGGTGCTGCATAAAACCAGAGAT
>NW_020841992.1:0-1477 GCF_003676395.1 Aethalodelphis obliquidens | reverse complement strand
ATATATCCAAAGAGCATGTACATTTGTTCTATAACCATTTTTAACAACGTTTTAACAGTGAATTCTGTGTATATATATTAGAAAAGAAAATAAACAAATGTAGCTTGGAACAGATTAAAAAAAATTCTCATAGTACTGACCATAAAATGATCCAAATTATGTCACACTGATTAAATTTCTTAATTTCCTTGCTTTAAAAATACATGTGCAAAGAAGTAATGGCAGTGTGGTTTAGTCATCTTATTCACCATTTCTATCTTGCTGCACCATTTTGTTTTCCATGTTTGAGTTTGCAGTTCTCTAATTTATCACTGGGGTTTGCATTTTTTAATTGTATCTATTCTATAATTGGGTAAACTTATTTGTATTTCTTCTGGAACAGTTAAACATTCAATTCACTTACATGCACACAAAAAAATGAAATGTCAAATATAGAGTAGCTTTCCCATAACCCCGCTCTATTAATGTCTTAGAAATCACTAAATGCTCTTATTCCAGATCCCGATGAGGTCAAGCTGGAGTGTCAGATCTGACCTCTGTGTGTTCTATAAGGGGTTTCTCAGCCCTGTTACATTCCAATAGTTTAAGTATAGATTTTCTGCAGTCATTTTGCCTTTTATAATGTGCTTAGATGGGATCAGTAAGACAAATGTGCCCTTCATTTCCCTGAATGGGGTTATTGTAGAGAAATAAGAAACCATAAATTAGGGTGCAAAATTCCCTTTATCCCTAAAACACAAATAGTCATTTTGAGGGATGGAACATATTTACTTCAGTTTTTGTGATACGAAAAAGAATATAAGTTTTATATGTTCAAAGTAAAGTTGACATTAGTACAAAACAACTCATATGTTCTAAGAACCACCCCCCCACACACACACACTTTGGAGAACACCTTTGTCATATCCTTTTACCATATAATTGAGTTATTTTAAAAATCAAAATAATAAATTGGCATTTTCTTGTTTATCTAGTTCTCGAAGCTTTAAATCTCTAAAAAAGATTATATCCTTAATTGATTGCCTGAGATTTTCTGTGATGAAACTTAAAATGCAACTTATCTTTTACATAAGTGTATTAATTTGAAGTTGTTATAGTTCAAAAATAATTTCATGTAACTCTTCCTAAATTGCTTTTAAATCATCAGTATTTAATCATTATCATGATTAAATATTTAATCATCTATCCTACGCTACTTTTAAGTCAGCAATATCAACCTTAAAAGGAAGACTTGGGGCTAAAATTTCCAGTTCTTTTATTACTTTTTAAAAAAATTTTGGCTGGTCATTCAGATTTATATACAATAATGAAAACTCATTTTTGCTTCTCCTTATATTTTGTCCAGAATTTGGAAAAGTTATTAGATGAGAAAAGGATGATGCTTCTCTCATCAAGAAAGCAGTTCATTTTAGTTTACTATCTGTCTTTGAGGTTAATGCTTCATTTGTAATGAATAGTTTGCATGGTAGAGGGCCAT
>NW_020841991.1:0-1477 GCF_003676395.1 Aethalodelphis obliquidens | reverse complement strand
ATATATCCAAAGAGCATGTACATTTGTTCTATAACCATTTTTAACAACGTTTTAACAGTGAATTCTGTGTATATATATTAGAAAAGAAAATAAACAAATGTAGCTTGGAACAGATTAAAAAAAATTCTCATAGTACTGACCATAAAATGATCCAAATTATGTCACACTGATTAAATTTCTTAATTTCCTTGCTTTAAAAATACATGTGCAAAGAAGTAATGGCAGTGTGGTTTAGTCATCTTATTCACCATTTCTATCTTGCTGCACCATTTTGTTTTCCATGTTTGAGTTTGCAGTTCTCTAATTTATCACTGGGGTTTGCATTTTTTAATTGTATCTATTCTATAATTGGGTAAACTTATTTGTATTTCTTCTGGAACAGTTAAACATTCAATTCACTTACATGCACACAAAAAAATGAAATGTCAAATATAGAGTAGCTTTCCCATAACCCCGCTCTATTAATGTCTTAGAAATCACTAAATGCTCTTATTCCAGATCCCGATGAGGTCAAGCTGGAGTGTCAGATCTGACCTCTGTGTGTTCTATAAGGGGTTTCTCAGCCCTGTTACATTCCAATAGTTTAAGTATAGATTTTCTGCAGTCATTTTGCCTTTTATAATGTGCTTAGATGGGATCAGTAAGACAAATGTGCCCTTCATTTCCCTGAATGGGGTTATTGTAGAGAAATAAGAAACCATAAATTAGGGTGCAAAATTCCCTTTATCCCTAAAACACAAATAGTCATTTTGAGGGATGGAACATATTTACTTCAGTTTTTGTGATACGAAAAAGAATATAAGTTTTATATGTTCAAAGTAAAGTTGACATTAGTACAAAACAACTCATATGTTCTAAGAACCACCCCCCCACACACACACACTTTGGAGAACACCTTTGTCATATCCTTTTACCATATAATTGAGTTATTTTAAAAATCAAAATAATAAATTGGCATTTTCTTGTTTATCTAGTTCTCGAAGCTTTAAATCTCTAAAAAAGATTATATCCTTAATTGATTGCCTGAGATTTTCTGTGATGAAACTTAAAATGCAACTTATCTTTTACATAAGTGTATTAATTTGAAGTTGTTATAGTTCAAAAATAATTTCATGTAACTCTTCCTAAATTGCTTTTAAATCATCAGTATTTAATCATTATCATGATTAAATATTTAATCATCTATCCTACGCTACTTTTAAGTCAGCAATATCAACCTTAAAAGGAAGACTTGGGGCTAAAATTTCCAGTTCTTTTATTACTTTTTAAAAAAATTTTGGCTGGTCATTCAGATTTATATACAATAATGAAAACTCATTTTTGCTTCTCCTTATATTTTGTCCAGAATTTGGAAAAGTTATTAGATGAGAAAAGGATGATGCTTCTCTCATCAAGAAAGCAGTTCATTTTAGTTTACTATCTGTCTTTGAGGTTAATGCTTCATTTGTAATGAATAGTTTGCATGGTAGAGGGCCAT
>NW_020841990.1:0-1479 GCF_003676395.1 Aethalodelphis obliquidens | reverse complement strand
AATTTTTTATGACATTTAGGAGACAACTGCAAATTTGAGCACTCACTGGGTGTTTACTATTAAAAAATGATATTAAGGAATAAAAGTCCTATATTTTAAATATACACACCAAAATTGTATGGGTGGGGCTTCCCTGGTGGCGCAGTGGTTGAGAATCTGCCTGCCAATGCAGGGAACACAGGTTCGAACCCTAGTCTGGGAAGATCCCACACGCCGCGGAGCAACTAGGGCCATGAGTCACAACTACTGAGCCTGCGCATCTGGAGCCTGTGCTCCACAACAAGAGAGGCCGCGACAGTGAGAGGCCCGTGCACCGCGATGAAGAGTGGCCCCCACTTGCCGCCACTAGAGAAAGCCCTCGCACAGAAACGAAGACCCAACACAGCCAAAAAAAAAGTAATTAATTAATTAATTTTAAAAAATGTATAGGTGTAATTACATGTTGTCTCGGAGCTGCTTCAAGATAATATGGAATGGGGTGAAACAGGTGGGAGTATAGATAAAACATGACAGCCATCAGTTGGGAAATATTAAAGCTGGATGAGTTCATGGGTATACAAGGAACACTCACAGTATTTTGTATACTTTTGTATATGTTTAAAATTTGTGATAATTGTTTAAAAACAAGACGACACTGTAGAAAACAGTTTGGCAGTTTCTCAAAGGTTAAACGTAGAGCTACCGTACGATCCAACAACTCTGCTACTACCTACGCTGCACATCTAACAGAACTGAATAAGGGATATGAACAAATATCTGTACACCAATGACCACAGCAGCATGATTCACAATACCTACAAGGTGGAAAACAACCAAGTGTCAATCAACCGTTGAATAACAAAATATGGTCTATATACACACAGTGGAATTTATTAAGCCAAAAAAGGAATGGCATTTTGTTACGTGCTATAACATGGATGAACCTTGAAAACACTAGGTTTAGTGAAATAAGCCAGACATAGAAGGATAAATGTGGTAGATTCCACTTACACGAGGTACCTAGAATAGGCAAATTCATAGAGACAGAAAATAGAATAGAGGTTACCAAGGGTTGGTGGGAGGGAAAATGGGGTTGTTACTGTTTGATGGTTACAGAGTTTTTGTTGAGGATAATGAAAAAGTTTTGGTTATAGACAGTGGTGATAGTTACACAACACTGTTACTGTATTTAATGCCACTGAACTGCATAATTATAATTGGTGAAAATAAATATGATTTATCTATATTTTACCACAATAAAAAAAACAGGAATAACTGAGTTGAAATTTCAATTCTTCCTTGTCCGAGAGTCAGTTTCATCGTCTTTAAAATTAGTAATTGTAGTTGTCTATCCTCTGAGCTTAGTGCAGAGTAAGCCCTCAGTAGGAGGTATCAGTACTACTTCCACTTCAACAGCAAAGGATTGTTGTGAAGATTAACAAAGTCAATGGATATGAAAGAACTTTCTAAATGGCAAACTGCTATACAAATCTTAACAAA
>NW_020841989.1:0-1479 GCF_003676395.1 Aethalodelphis obliquidens | reverse complement strand
CATTGAGGTGCATGTATCTCTTTGAATGTGTGGTTTTTTTTTTTTTTGGATATATACCCAGGAGTACAATTTCTGGGTCATATGGTAGTTCTATTTTTAGTTTTCTGAGAAATGTCCATACTGAAAACCACCATTCTTTTAGTCCTTTGGACTAACTTTTAGTAAGGCAAGGTGCTTGGGATTTTTGAGGGCTGTTAGTTGCTGACATCGTATGGTGAGATGTAACAAACACTACGATGAGGTAGGTGCCCTGCGGGCAACTACTTTCTATGCCTTTTTAGGAGATGGCACTGGCACTCCACACATAACACCACTCCCCAGCTAAATCCCCTCTCCTGCACACACACACAGAAACACTAAGTCCTTGTCTTCTTGTCCCATGGGAAGTGTATCTTTGGGGCTCAGTCCTGACCGAGTCCTCCTCCCCACTCTCTGTTTCAGTTGGAGCGGCGGCCTTCTCCGCGATCTCTGGGACCTGCGTGGCTTCCTTTTGATTCAGCTCTTCACTCACCTCAGAAAAGTGGTTGTCAAGCACAAACCATTCACCTTTCTCACACTCCTCTGACGGGGTGTGAGCTTTTAGAGAGGCTTTTTCGGTCAGACTCCTTAGAAGGTGCCTCTTTAATCTCCTGATTGCCTTGGCCACCTAGAAAGACAAGCGGGTGAGCACAGGACACTGGTTTGGGGAAGAGGGTGGGGTATGGATGGGAATGGAGGCTTCAGGAGAAGGGATATAGGCTGAGACGGGGTATGTGCCAGGCAAGGACAGGGGAGGGGTTCTTATGGGCGGTGTCAATGGGCAAGAGGAGCTTGGGTGGGTCCAGCTCACCTTGTCCCTGCTTTTGTGTCTCTGTTGATGGGGAGTCTTCTCCTTCCTGCCTTTGGTGCGTCGAGTCAGCTTGGAGTCCATAACTGCGCTAGGCCCTTGTGGCTTCCTAGTCACGTGGGCCACTTCGAAGACTCCCAGTGGTCTGCCCCAGAGCCCCAGACCACCCTTACATGCCCCTCCCCAGTGTGATGCGGGGCCACATCCTTCAGCTTTATGAGGTCAGCAAGTCACTCCCCCAGCCAATGGTGGCTCTGGGTGGGAGAAAGGGGGCATTTTTAGCACCCCTAAAGAGCCCTCCAAACTCACCTACCATCCTCATCTCCCCATGTCAGTTCTGATGGGTCGCATGGCAGGGAGAAGATGTCTCCTCCAAACCTTGCCCCACTGCCACACGATTCGGGGGTTCTCTCTGTCCTCTCCCATCTTTCACCATTATCTAGTTTTTGTATGTCTTGCCTAAAATCCCTCCACGGTAATGAGGC
Organism: Aethalodelphis obliquidens; assembly: GCF_003676395.1. Lineage (NCBI taxonomy): Eukaryota > Metazoa > Chordata > Mammalia > Artiodactyla > Delphinidae > Aethalodelphis > Aethalodelphis obliquidens. Next base: position 168 of record NW_020841989.1, on the reverse strand, counting down.
TGTATTTAAGTGTCTGTGGAAATGATAGTCCTTCCATTTTCCTCCTACAAGGGGCTCTTATGCACCTTGAAGACCATGTACTTCTGGGCCACCTACGAGGAACCATTTCCATCCCACCTCCTTTTCTCAGTGTTCACGTAGCTCTCCTCAGTTTTCTGTTTTCCATTC
>NW_020841988.1:0-1479 GCF_003676395.1 Aethalodelphis obliquidens | reverse complement strand
TTTTCAGGTCCAACCTCAAATCTTTGATAAGAAGATATTTTTTAGCACGTGTGTGCTCTAAATCCAACAGTAGTTAGCAGAGATATGGTTTTGCACTAGGTATTCTTCACTTTTTTGTTCTCGGCCAACCAACTGAAAATTAGCTTTTATTTTCTGGTTGGTTTGCTAGATGTTTATGACTATAATAAAAGTCTTACATTTTGTCTCATATCTTAAAACACAATCTGAATTAGCAATGGGTATTGTGCTATACATAGGCGCTGTGATATAAATATTGTATAAGTGAGATGTAATGCTTGGTGTACATAAGGGTTCAATAGTCCACTGTGAGAGTGCAGCGTTTTGAACAACCTCAGTGATAAGTGGGAACCACTTGTCCAAGACTTTTATTTAAGATGCAATACTCATTTCTATCCCCTTCAATACATTTTAAGTACCCCAAGCTAGAATAATGGGGCTAGAGGTGCAAGAAGAATATTATACCAAACAGGGGCAATATAAAAAAACATTACAATCAAATTTTTCTTATTAAAAATATAAGTCAAAAACCTAAATACAATATTATTCCACAGAGTTTTAAGGTATATTAAAAACATTGTGATAGGATGTTTCAAAAATTATGGTACAATCCCCTTCTGACACCCTCATTCCTGAGTCACCACTTCAGCAGGACTGGGCTTTGGCATACTCAACCCACATGAGACAATAGCAAAAGAGCTTGATGGCTCAGTTGCCGAGGACTAGCCCACTAGGTTCTGAAGACAAGTGGACCAGGTGCTCCCACTGTCCAAGCCAACCACCGAACCTGTGAGTGAGGCTGTCTCAGACCAGCTCTCACTCAGCTGATCCATCAGTTGACTAAAACTGCATGAAGGAGCCCAGATAAAACCAAAAGTAAAACATTACTCAGATGAATCCAGTCCCAAATGGCCAAGTGATTGCTATTTTAAGCCAGTAAGTTTTTTGTTGTTTTTTTGTTTTTTATATCTTTATTGGAGTATAATTTCTTTACAATGGTTTGTTAGTTTCTGCTTTATAACAAAGTGAATCAGTTATACATATACATATGTTCCCATATATCTTCCCTCTTGTGTCTCCCTCCCTCCCATCCTCCCTATCCCACCCCTCTAGGTGGTCACAAAGCACCAAGCTGATCTCCCTAAGCCACTCAGTTTTGAGGTGGTTTGTAATACAGCAAAAGCTAATCTATACTATAATACGATTTGGTCAAGTGGGTTTATCCTTAAGAATGCAAGGTTGGTTCAGTATCAGCCAATCAATTCATGTGATCCACTGTATTAGTTAAATAAAAGGAGAAAATCATATCATCATTCTTTTTAGATAGAAGAGATAAAAAGCATCCCATGAGGTTCAAAATCTATTGGGTAGGGTAAATTTTATAAAACTAGATCCAAATAATAACCATCTTTCCTTGATAAAGGCTATATACCAAAAATACATGGCACATGTATACACTAA
>NW_020841987.1:0-1480 GCF_003676395.1 Aethalodelphis obliquidens | reverse complement strand
TTAGCCGCGGCTCGCGCCCGTCCCTGGAGCTCTCTCAAGCAGCGTTCTTAATCCCCTCTCCTCGTGCACCAGGAAACAAAGAGGGACGTAAAAGTCTCTTGCCTCTTCGGCAGGTCCAGACTTTTCCCCGGACTCTCTCCCGGCTAGCCGCGGCGCACCAACGCCCTGCAGGCTGTGCTCACGCAGCCAACCTCAGTCCTCTCTCGGCGCTCCGACAAAAGCCGGAGCCCCAGCTCCCAGTCCCGCCCGCCCCGGCGGGCGAGCAGACAAGCCCCTCGGCTGGTGAGTTCCGGTCGGCCCGATCCTCTGCGCTGGAATCTGTCCGCTTTGCCCTCCGCACCCCTGTTGCTGTGCTCTCCTCCGCGGCTCCCAAGCTCCCCCACTCCGCCTCCCGAAGTCTCTACCCGCGAAGGGGCTTCCTAGTGTGTGGACACTTTTCCTCCTTCACAGCTCTCTCCCGCTGGTGCAGGACCCGTCCCTATCCTTTTGTCTCTGTTTAGTTTTTTCTTTTGCCCTAACCAGGTACGTGGGGGGTTCCTTGCCTTTTGGGAGGTCTGAGGTCTTCTGCCAGCGTTCAGTAGGTGCTCCGTAGGAGTTGTTCCACGCGTAGATGTATTTCTCTCATCCGTTCTTTGATGATTGCCTTCAGCTTCTTGCCACCAAAAACCAGCACAGAGATAACCATCCTTTTAGGTTTCCTTGATTATAAATTTCCTGTCTTTTGCTTACTTTTTAAGCTGAATTCCCTGTCTTTTTCTTATTGATTTAAAGGAGCTCTTTGTATATTCTGGATATTGATGGCTTGATGATTTTTGTCAGTCTGTCAATTAGCTGTTTCCTTTGTCCATAGTCATTAAACAGAGGTTGTAAATTTTGATATAATCAAATTAATCTCTTTTTGCCCTTATGAGTCATAATTTTAGGGTTTTAATTATTGAGTTATTTTCCTTAATTCTACTTCAAGTCACAAAACCCATGCCCCAGGTTATTTTCTGTAAATTTAAAAGTTTTAATTTTATTGGTTAGGTTTTCAATATATTGAGAGTCTGTCTTGATAAGATTAGCTAACTACACATTTTTATTTTTCTCCATGGATAAGACAGTGTTTTCTGCACTATACTGGTTTATTTTTTAATATTTGTTTTTTATTTCATTTTAATAATAAAGTTTTCTTATACACAATTTTTTTTCCTGAAGTTCCTATTTTGTTCTATTCGTCAATTTCTCTGTTCTTGAACCCATACTACACTGTTTCTATAATTTTAGCCTTATAATCTTAATATGTGGTAGGACAAGTTTACTTTCTCCTTCAAAGTTAACTTAGCTATTCATGTGCCTTATTCTTTCATTTAAATTTTAGTTTATCGAGTTCTTCAAAGAAAAATCCAAGAAATTTTTATGTGGATTGCAGTTGATTCTTATTATTTTATTATTTATTTGTTTATTTATTTATTCAATCTCATTTTTTAATGCATTTCAA
>NW_020841986.1:925-1480 GCF_003676395.1 Aethalodelphis obliquidens | reverse complement strand
GAAGAGACACAAGAAGCACTGTGGTACCTTCTCAGAGTAATATCTTGCGCAGGGAGATGAGCACTTTCCGAGTGACAAAGGCGTTTTAAGGCGCTAGCTAGATCTGGGTGTCCTTGAACCTGCCAAAAGACTAGCAGGCTTCAGGAGGAAACCGTTCGTTTTCCGGACGGCATGTAAAGTCGAGTTTCTGCTGGGCAGGGAGAGGCGGCAGGTAGGTAAGCGGAGAATGAACAGTCAGCACAGAGCTTGTTACATTGCAGCTCAGGGTCAGCCCTGAGAGCCACTGGCATCACACCGAAGACTTTCAAGAACTCGGGTCGGGGCACAGTTGAAAGACTTGTCAATCTCTCTATCCAACGAAGGCAACAGTTTGCTGCCTTTCACACTGCGTTCCAAGAGATGATCTGGAGGTACCTGAGTCGCCGAACGGTGCTCAATCGGTCAACGGGAGTCATTGAGTGCACAGTGTTCCTCCGGAGGGAGATGGTGGGGCAGAGGGAGTCCTGGGAGAAGCATTCCAGCGTTAATGCGCTGCTTTCCCTAAGGGTTCATGGA
>NW_020841986.1:0-825 GCF_003676395.1 Aethalodelphis obliquidens | reverse complement strand
CCATTACGTTGAGCCTGGGGGACAGGTCTGGCTTTCCCGTTATGTGAACAAGGGCTGCTGGAGGCCTCCTGTAACGAGTAGGAGACTGTCTGTTAGCCTAGGAAACCTGCCGTTCAATCACTCGGCATTACCACTGTGAAGAGGGCACGGGCAACAACGCTGTTTTTCACTTAAATCTGAGGCCGCAAGTATCCTGCTTTCCCGTTGGGAAAATAATGCTTTTCTCATTAGGCCCCTCGGTCAGACTTGACGCGGCACACGTACGTGTAGCTTCTGACCGGCGAAAAGAGACTCAAGGAGCACCCTGGACCTTCCCTGATAAAACTTCGGCACACAGGGAGCTGAAAGGCGTGACCGACGTAATTCCTTAGGTGAGGCCAAAAAGTGTCCTTTTATCCTACCAGAGCTCAGGCAGTGCTGCAGGGGCAACAAGTCCGTTTGTCAGGCTGCGCCTAAAGCCGACGGTCTGCTTGGCAAGCGAGGGCAGCTTCGTGTTCCCAGTGCGAACGCTAAGCAGGGGGTGTTTTCATTGCCGTCCTGGTTCAGCAGCGGGGACCGCTTGCGGTCCACCTAAGACCTGCCAGACCCGTGTTCGGGAGGACTTTTGAAAGATGGGCAATCCAACGGTGCAACAAAGAGAGCAGTGTTTTGCCTTGAATTCACTCTTCGTTCCAAGAGACGATGCGAAGAGCCTAGGTGCCTGTACGTCGGTAGGTCTCCTAAGACGTGACAAGCGGTACACATGGTGTTGCCGTGAGACGTGGTGAGGGCGCGGGAGTCCCAGGAGTCCTGAAAAGCCCACTAGCGTTTAGCCACTGCTTTGAG
>NW_020841985.1:0-1480 GCF_003676395.1 Aethalodelphis obliquidens | reverse complement strand
ATAGGAGCACCTCAATACATAAGGCAGATGCTAACAGCCATAAAAGGGGAAATTGGCAGTAACACATTCATAGTAGGGGACTTAAACACCCCACTTTCACCCATGGACAGATCATCCAAAATGAAAATAAATAAGGAAACACAAGCTTTAAATGATACATTAAACAATATGGACTTAATTGATATTTATAGGACACTTCATCCAAAAACAACAGAATACACATTTTTCTCAAGTGCTCATGGAACATTCTCCAGGATAGATCATATCTTGGGTCACAAATCAAGCCTTGGTAAATTTAAGAAAATTGAAATTGTATCAAGTATCTTTTCTGACCACAACGCCATGAGACTAGATATCAATTACAGGAAAAGATCTGTAAAAAATACAAACACATGGAGGCTAAACAATACACTACTTAATGATGAAGTGATCACTGAAGAAATCAAAGAGGAAATCAAAAAATACCTAGAAACAAATGACAATGGAGACACAATGACCCAAAACCTATGGGATGCAGCAAAAGCAGTTCTAAGGGGGAAGTTTATAGCAATACAAACCCACCTTAAGAAGCAGGAAACATTTCGAATAAACAACCTAAACTTGCACCTGAAGCAATTAGAGAAAGAAGAACAAAAAAAACCCAAAGCTAGCAGAAGGAAAGAAATCATAAAAATCAGATCAGAAATAAATGAAAAAGAAATGAAGGAAACAATAGCAAAGATCAATAAAACTAAAAGCTGGTTCTTTGAGAAGATAAACAAAATAGATAAACCAGTAGCCAGACTCATCAAGAAAAAAAGGGAGAAGACTCAAATCAATAGAATTCGAAATGAAAAAGGAGAGGTAACAACTGACACTGCAGAGATAAAAAAGATCATGAGAGATTACTACAAGCACCTCTATGCCAATAAAATGGACAATCTGGATGAAATGGACAAATTCTTAGAAATGCACAACCTGCCAAGACTGAATCAGGAAGAAATAGAAAATATGAACAGACCAATCACAAGCACTGAAATTGAAAATGTGATTTAAAATCTTCCAACAAACAAAAGCCCAGGACCAGATGGCTTCACAGGTGAATTCTATCAAACATTTAGAGAAGAGCTAACACCTATCCTTCTCAAACTCTTCCAAAATATAGCAGAGGGAGGAACACTCCCAAATTCCTTCTACAAGGCCACCATCACCTTGATACCAAAACCAGACAAGGATGTCACAAAGAAAGAAAACTACAGGCCAATATTACTGATGAACATAGATGCAAAAATCCTCAACAAAATACTAGCAAACAGAATCCAACAGCACATTAAAAGGATCATACACCATGATCAAGTGGGGTTTATTCCAGGAATGCAAGGATTCTTCAATATACGCAAATCTATCAATGTGATAAACCATATTAACAAATTGAAGGAGAAAAACCATATGATCATCTCAATAGATGCAGAGAAAGCTTTTGACAAAATTCAACACCCAT
>NW_020841984.1:527-1483 GCF_003676395.1 Aethalodelphis obliquidens | reverse complement strand
TAGGGGACGGGGACGGTTTAGGGTCCAGATGAGGGTACGACAACGGTTTAGGTGAGCGTACGTATGAGGGCACAGGTTTGTGTTAGCGTACGGGTTAGGATTAGCGGACGGATGAGGGGAAGGCTTCGGGGAAGGGTTAGGGTTAGGGTTCGGGCTAGGGTTAGGGTTAGGGGAACGGGACGGTTTAGGGTCCAGGTGAGGATACGACAATGGTTTAGGGGGAGTGTACGTGTGAGGGCACGGGTTAGTGTTAGCGTACGGGTTAGGATTAGGGGACGGATGAGGGGAAGGCTTTGGGGTCAGGGTTAGATTTAGGGATCGAGCTAGGGTTAGGGTTAGGGGACGGGGATGGTTTAGGTTCCAGGTGAGGGTACGACAACGGTTTAGGGTGAGCGTACGTGTGAGGGCACGGTTTAGTGTTTGCATATGGGTTAGGATTAGGTGTCGGGTGAGGTGAACGCTCCGGGGAAGTGTTAGTGTTAGGGTTCGGGTAATGGTTAGGGTTAGTGTTAGAGTACGGTTTAGGGTCCAGGTGACTGAACGACAACGGTTCAGGGGGAGCGTACGTGTGAGGGCACGGATTAGTGTTAGCGTACGGCTTATGAATAGGGGACGGGTGAGGGGAAGGCTTCGGGGAAGAGTTAGGGATAGGGTTTCGGCTATGGTTAGGGTTAGGGGACGGGGATGGTTTAGGGTCCAGGTGAGGGTACGACAATGGTTTAGGGGGAAAGTACATGTGAGGGCACGGGTTAGTGTTAGATTACGGGTTAGGATGGGGACGGGTGAGGGGAAGGCTTCGGGGAAGGGTTAGGGTTAGGGTTCGGGCTAGGTTTAGGGTTAGGGGATGGGGACGTTTTAGGGTCCAGGTGAGTGTACGACAACGGTTTAGGTGAGCGTACGTATTAGGGAACGGGTTTGTGTTAGCGTACGGGTTAGGATTGGGGACCGATGAGGGG
>NW_020841984.1:0-427 GCF_003676395.1 Aethalodelphis obliquidens | reverse complement strand
GGGCGCGGGTTAGTGTTAGCGTACGGGTTAGGATTAGGGGACGATTCAGGGCCAGGCTTCGGGGAAGGGTTAGGGTTACGGTTCGGGCTAGGGTTAGGGTTAGGGGAAGGGGACGGTTTAGGGTCCAGTGGAGGGTACGACAACGCTTTTTGGGGAGCGTACGTGTGAGGGCGCGGGTTAGTGTTAGCGTACGGGTTAGGATTAGGGGACGGGTGAGGGTCAGGCTTAGGGGAAGGGTTAGCATTAGTGTTCGGGCTAGGGTTATGGGACGGGGACGGTTTAGGGTCCAGGTGAGGGTACAACAACACATTAGGGGGAGCGTACGAGTGAGGGCGTGGGTTAGTGTTACCGTACGGGTTAGGATTAGGGGACGGGTGAGAGTCAGACTTCGGGGAAGTGTTAGGGTTAGGGTTCGGGCTAGGGTTAG
>NW_020841983.1:667-1484 GCF_003676395.1 Aethalodelphis obliquidens | reverse complement strand
CTATCACTGCTGCGTTTATGCCCCTGTACACATGCTTGATTCTCTTTAGGAGACATAGCAATCCATCGGTTTTAAGATTCTTACTAGTCAGGTACATTCTTAGGCGTTTAATATGCGGTGTTGAGTCCATTTCGTTGAGCAAGGAGTAGCACTTGTCTATTCCATATTTGGCTTAAGGAACTTTATCTGTGCTCATTTCAATCTCTGGTTTTATGCAGCACCCCAACTCACCTTTCCCCTTAAGCAAGCATAAGTTGGTTTTCTAAATGTTTCACTCGCATCTGTTTTGGAATTCAGTTCCTGTGTAGCCAAGTTTACATTCCGTGTATTAGTGATATCTTATGATGTTTCTTTTTCTGTGTGACTTATTTCAGTTAGAATCATCATACCTGAATCCACTCATTATTGCTGCTACGGGTCTGATGTCATAGATTTTATTGCTGAGTGATACTGCATTGTACCTAAGTACCTAAAGTTCTTTATCCATTTTTCACTTTCTGTGATATTGAACTTGTACGGTAAATGAGTTTCTTGTAAACAGAGGCGCCCAAACGTTGGGGTGGCTGTGTGTTTTTGATTTTAATTTCCCTAAGCTATAGGACCATAAGTGGAAGTGCCCTAGGCTCTGGTGCTTTGTTTTTTAGATGTTTCAGGAAACACCATATACTTCTCCCGAGTGTCTGTTTGCAATTAACATCCCGCCCACCAGCATAACAAGGCTCCCAGTTCTCCATGGCCTGTCCTGCCTTTCTGGATTTTACACTTTTTTCAGATGGCCCGTTTGACCGGGGGGAAGTGAGACTTCATTGTAGTGCAG
>NW_020841983.1:0-567 GCF_003676395.1 Aethalodelphis obliquidens | reverse complement strand
CTTTCAAGTCCTCTTGGCAGCCTTACTTCACTATATTTTTTGACGATAGCTGTCATTTATAACTCTGCAGGTTTGTGAATTACAGTGCCCCTGAGCTCCTTTCTTCAACTCGCTTTCTTGTGTGCTGGCCGCAACTCCGCAGGATGGCGTCAGACCCTAATCTGGTTCCGGCACGGCACGCTGAGCCTTTGGTTATTTCCTCTTCCTGGTGGGAAATGAGAGTTAAATTTGCCCGTCCAGACACCTCCAGCTAGTCTCTCATTGGTTCTCCCTATTCCTGTTCATCTTCCGCAGAAATTGCAAACTGGGCAAAACAGGAGGTTAAAGGGACTGACTCTCCATATCGGGAGAGTGTTAGTAAAGCATCTGGAATGTTGCACCCGAGTACCAGGGTACGAAAACTGAGACATATTTGAACACGTCTCCCGTTCACACGGTTGATCATACTCTGGGTTCCACATGTATATTTTAGCTGAAGGAAGAATACCATAAACCTGGAGAGTTGAGACCCGTGGAATGGGTACCATGCAATATGACTTCAAAGGGTCGTCATTTGCTCACCGAACC
>NW_020841982.1:0-1484 GCF_003676395.1 Aethalodelphis obliquidens | reverse complement strand
CCTCCTGTTGTTGTCAGAGCTGCTCCAGGCTCTGCTCAGGACCCGTGCACCCACCTTTCACAGGGCTGTCCTGCACCCCCACCTTCAGCAGTTGTTCCCCTAAGTATTTAAGTTAAGGGGTCCAGAGATAAGAAAGGAAGCTACAAACAAAGAGATGGACACAGCTGGGACCAAGATGGCAACGACTGTGACCTCTAACCAACACTGAGTCTCATCACGTGTTGAATTTACTACATCAGCATATTAAGTGACACACCCACCGGCAGCCATGGCTGGACATAAAGGACCAGAAACGGGTAAAAGGAGGTGGTACCCCAGCCCCTTGGAAGAAGCCCCGCCCCTTCCCCGGAAGGCCTCTTCATCCCATCACTAGCCTCCCTCCTCCTCCCTTTGTCTTTACTCTTTAAAATTAAACCTCTCTCTCCAGGAGGGCGAGAAGGTGATCTGTGAACTCAGTTCCCGCTTCTCCACTCTTTGGCCACTGAGTAGAGCCTGTGCTCTGTTGGTCTCGGCTTTGGTTCTATTATTTGCCTACCTGAACCCATGTGGGAAAAGGAAACCTTCCCTGCTGAGGCAGAGCGCCTCGCAGGCTGGGGCCCGAGCAGGGTCCACATGACTTCACCTGGTAACAGTCTGTAAGGGGACGGTGGTCTCTGCCCGCGTGGTGGGGAGGGAACACCTACAGCCACAGCACCGGCTTCGTGGACGGCATGGCGCCTCATGGGCCTGGACCGTGTGCTCTCGTCCCCCCACGCCTGACACCCCCTGACAGTCGTGACGTGGTGACACTGGCTGCTGGGCGTCCAGTCAGGGGAGACCAGAGGCAGCACCTGGTGCCAGGTGAGACGTGTCTTTTCACGGGCAGGGGACATAGGAGATATTAGGACTTTGTGTCTAGAAAACAAACCAAACGGCCAGAAGGTGATCTGAGCCGTGGACTTGAAACCCACGTGCGCGGTGAGGGCTCCCACTGGACACTGGCTCGGGAGCTTCCGCACAGGCGAGACCACACCCGTGCTTCCCGCCCGACCCCTCCAGGCCTCCCTGTGGGCACAGCTGGGCTTGCGCCCCTCAGGCTCCCCGACCCAGAGCCTGGAGGGCTGATGCTGCCAGGGCCTGGGGACGCGAGGGGTCCCTCCACCAACGCTGCTCGGCCCCTCCTGCCCAGTGACCAGGGGAGGGAAGCCCCGTGGAGTCTGAGGCCCGGCACAGGCGAAGCTCGTACCTCCCCGCCCCGAACGCCGGCCCCGCCCTGCTTCCTCAGGCCCACCGCCTGTCCCTCCCGGTGCCCGCGTCCCACCGAACCACATTCCCGGTGTGGACGTTCACGTTCACAAGCCGCTCCATGTCCTGTTCCCACATGGGACACCCCCATCCCTGCTTCTCCCTAATGACGGCCCAGACCCCGAATGTTCTGGGCAGGAAGAGAGCTCAGGGGGACGCTGGCCTGTCCCGTCTGCCTCCCGGGGGCCCAGACACAGGGC
>NW_020841981.1:0-1485 GCF_003676395.1 Aethalodelphis obliquidens | reverse complement strand
TTCATAGAATTTTATTTTAGAACAATAGCTATCATCTCTTAATTGTTGTGATCCTGAAACACACCAAATACATTTCACTTGGTCAAATTTGCATTGTAACTTATTTTAAATGTTTAATCTTAGACATCTGATTTATTAGAAGGGTTGATTCAAAAATCGAATGTGTCTGGCTTGCAGAAGAATGAAACTGTCAATCCTATAATGATTAAAATAATGGATTAACAAATGCGCTAACCATATAAACAGTGGCTTTTTATATTGGTGTATCAGTGTTTTAAATTAGGTAAAATTTGTCAATGTGATCAGCTTTATTTTTTTTACTTTCAGATGTTATAGTCCAATTTAATGAGGAATAATAGCACTGGCTTTCTCACAGAGTTATTACCACAATGCAATCAGCAAAGTATATTAACAGTTTGGATAAACAGTCCTTTGTGTGTGTGTGTGTGTGTGTGTGTGTGTGTGTATGAAAGTGCACATATACCTGTGTGCACACAGAGTACATGTTTAATTATAATATTGATATTTTAAAATACAGTTATATTTATCTGTGTGAACACGTTTTATTTCTATTTTGAACAGAGTGTTATTAATTCAACCACACTACTGACCATCTATTTCTGATTTCCTAAATAATTATTTTAAACAGAAGTCATGTTCCTTTTCCAGGTTGGTTTTCCTCATCGAAATTGTGTGTAGAAGAATAATATCTTGATGAAAAAAAGAAGAAAGACTGCACAGTCTTACCCTAATTTTAGAGGGATAGCTTTTTATCTTCATCCCTGACATCAAAAGAGGAGGTATCATAACATTTTAAACCTTGAGCCTTTTATTTGACCGAGATTAGAAAATAAGGAACTCTGGATTTTGTACTTGTTTACCTGAAAACATCAAATTTAATACAACTCAAAAGATGTATTATATTCTAGTTTACTTTTCATATGTTATTGTTATAGTCAAATGTTCTCTTTTTTCCAAGAAGATAAAGTTTTCCTTTGTGAGTATTATTTTTTTGAACTTTTCATTTTATATTGGAGTATAGTTTTTTTGTTTTGTTTTGTTTTGTTTGCCACACCATGCAGCTTGTGGGATTTTAGTTCCCTGACCAGGGATCGAACCCAGGCCCTTGTCAGTGAAAGTGCAGAGCCCTAACCACTGGACAGTGAGGGAATTCCCTGGAGTATAGTTGATTAACAATGTTGTGTTAGTTTCAGGTGTACAGCAAAGTGGTTCAGTTATACATATACATGTATCTATTCTTTTTCAAATTATTTTCCCTTTTAGGTTGTTACATAATATTGAGCAGATTTCCCTGTGCTATACAGTAGGTCCTTGTTGGTTATCCATTTTAAATACAGCAGTGTGTACATGTCAATCCCACACTCCCTAACCATTCATTCCCCCCACCCTTCCCCCCTGGTAACCATAAGTTCATTCCCTAAGTCTGTGAGTCTGTTTCTATTTTGTAAATAAGTTCATTTGTCT
>NW_020841980.1:748-1486 GCF_003676395.1 Aethalodelphis obliquidens | reverse complement strand
CAATAAGTGGTGTTAGGGAGTGATCTAATCTCATACTTTTACATGTACCTGTCCAGTTTTCCCAGCACCACTTATTGAAGAGGCTGTCCTTTCTCCACTGTACATTCCTGCCTCCTTTTTCAAAGATCAGGTGACCATATGTGCGTGGGTTTATCTCTGGGCTTTCTATCCTGTTCCATTGATCTATCTTTTTGTTTTTGTGCCAGTACCACACTGTCTTTGTTACTGTAGCCTTGTAGTATACTCTGAAGTCAGGGAGCCTGATTCCTCAGCTCCGTTCTTCGTTCTCAAGATTGCTTTGGCTATTCGGGGTCTATTGTGTTTCCATAGAAATTGTGAAATTTTTTGTTCTAGTTCTGTGAAAAATGCCAGTGGTAGTTTGATAGGGATTGCATTGAATCTGTAGATTGCTTTGGGTAGTAGAGTCATTTTCACAATGTTGATTCTTCCAATCCAAGAACATCGTATATCTCTCCATCTAGTTGTATTATCTTTTTTTTTTTAACATCTTTATTGGGGTATAATTGCTTTACAATGGTGTGTTAGTTTCTGCTTTATAACAAAGTGAATCAGTCATACATAAACGTATGTCTTCCCTCTTGCGTCTCCCTCCCTACCACCTTCCCTATCCCACCCCTCCAGGCTGTCACAAAGCACCGAGACAATATCCCTGTGCCATGCGGCTGCTTCCCACTAGCTATCTACCTTACTACGTTTGTTAGTGTGTATATGTCCATG
>NW_020841980.1:0-738 GCF_003676395.1 Aethalodelphis obliquidens | reverse complement strand
CAATAAGTGGTGTTAGGGAGTGATCTAATCTCATACTTTTACATGTACCTGTCCAGTTTTCCCAGCACCACTTATTGAAGAGGCTGTCCTTTCTCCACTGTACATTCCTGCCTCCTTTTTCAAAGATCAGGTGACCATATGTGCGTGGGTTTATCTCTGGGCTTTCTATCCTGTTCCATTGATCTATCTTTTTGTTTTTGTGCCAGTACCACACTGTCTTTGTTACTGTAGCCTTGTAGTATACTCTGAAGTCAGGGAGCCTGATTCCTCAGCTCCGTTCTTCGTTCTCAAGATTGCTTTGGCTATTCGGGGTCTATTGTGTTTCCATAGAAATTGTGAAATTTTTTGTTCTAGTTCTGTGAAAAATGCCAGTGGTAGTTTGATAGGGATTGCATTGAATCTGTAGATTGCTTTGGGTAGTAGAGTCATTTTCACAATGTTGATTCTTCCAATCCAAGAACATCGTATATCTCTCCATCTAGTTGTATTATCTTTTTTTTTTTAACATCTTTATTGGGGTATAATTGCTTTACAATGGTGTGTTAGTTTCTGCTTTATAACAAAGTGAATCAGTCATACATAAACGTATGTCTTCCCTCTTGCGTCTCCCTCCCTACCACCTTCCCTATCCCACCCCTCCAGGCTGTCACAAAGCACCGAGACAATATCCCTGTGCCATGCGGCTGCTTCCCACTAGCTATCTACCTTACTACGTTTGTTAGTGTGTATATGTCCATG
>NW_020841979.1:0-1486 GCF_003676395.1 Aethalodelphis obliquidens | reverse complement strand
TCCCCTAACCCTAACCCTAGCCCGAACCCTAACCCTAACCCCTCCCCGAAGCCTTACCCTCACCCGTCCCCTAATACTAACCCGTACGCTAACACTAACCCGTGCCTTCACACGTACGCTCACCCTAAACTGTTGTCGTACACTCACCCGGACCCTAAACCGTCCCCGTCCGCTAACCCTAACCCTAGCCCGAACCCTAACCCTAACCCTTCCCCGAAGCCTTACCCTCACCTGTCCCCTAATACTAACCCGTATGCTAACACTAACCCGTGCCCTCACACGTACGCTCACCCGAAACCGTTGTCGTACCCTCACCCGGACCCTAAACCGTCCTCGTCCCCTAACCCTAACCCTAGCCCGAACCCTAACCCTAACCCTTCCCCGAAGCCTTACCATCACCCGTCCCCTAATCCAAACCCGTACGCTAACACTAACCCGTGCCCTCACACGTACGCTCACCTTAAACCATTGTCGTACCCTAACGTGTCCCCTAAACCGTCCCCGTCCCCTAACCCAAGCCCAAACCCTAACCCTAACCCTTACCCGAAGCCTTACCCTAACCCGTCCTCTAATCCTAACCTGTATGCTAACACTATCCCGTGCCCTCACACGTACGCTCACCCTAAACCGTTGTCATACCCTAACCTGTCCCCTAAACCATCCCCGTCCCCTAACCCTAACCCTAACCCTAACCCTTACCCGAAGCCTTACCCTAACCCGTTCCCTAATCCTAACCCATACGCTAACACTAACCCGTGCCCTCACACGTACCCTCACCCTAAACCGTTGTCGTACCGTAACCTGTCCCCTAAACCGTCCCCGTCCCCTCACCCTAACCCTAACCCTAACCCTTACCCGAAGCCTTACCATAACCCGTCCCCTAATCCGAACCCGTACGCTGACACTAACCCATGCCCTCACACGTACGCTCACCCTAAACCATTGTCGTACCCTAACCTGTCCCCTAAACCGTCCCCGTCCCCGTCCTCTAACCCTAACCCTAACCCTAACCCTACCCGAAGCCTTACCTTAACCCGTCCACTAATCCTAACCCGTACGCTTACACTAACCCATGCCCTCACACGTACGCTCACCCTAAACCATTGTCGTACCCTAACTTGTCCCCTAAACCGTCCCCGTCCCCTAACCCTAGCCCTAACCCTAACCCTAACCCTTACCCGAAGCCTTACCCTCACCCGTCCCCTAATCCTAACCCGTACGCTAACACTAACCCGTGCCCTCACACGTACGCTCACCCTAAACTGTTGTCGTACCCTAACCTGTCCCCTAAACCGTCCCCATCCCCTAACCCTAACCCTAAGCCTAACCCTAACCCTAGCCCTTACCCGAAGCCTTACCCTAACGCGTCTCCTAATCCTAACCCGTACGCTAACACTAACCCGTGCCCTCACACGTACGCTCACCCTAAACTGTTGTCATACCCTAACCTGTCCCCTAAACCGTCCCCATCCCCTAACCCTAACCC
>NW_020841978.1:0-1486 GCF_003676395.1 Aethalodelphis obliquidens | reverse complement strand
GTGGATGAGCATATAGCTGTGTGGACAGAGGTCAGGAAGGGTAGAGCATATACATGATTCGTACCAGTGGCTGCTGCTGGGAAAGGGGCTGTGGTTGGGAGAAGGGTTTATGGGGGGGACTTGCATCCACGGGGAGAATAGATCCCTCTGTATGTATGACTATCTTGCAGTAAGCACTGTGGGGCAACAGCGCTATAGCGTGCTGCTGGGAAGGGATTCCTGGCACTACTGCTCTCTGCCTGGGTTCTATAACTGCTAGTGGCCGACTAGCGGCTCTGTTAATGGCCTTTGATGTTCATTTCTTTCTAAATGCCCTTTCTTTTTTCTTCCCTGCCTCTGCCTGGCAAAACCCAACCCTCCCCAGGCTTGGCATTTATCCCAGATCAATACATTACCAGTTAGCTTCCTTTCTATAGCATTCAAACAAATAAAACCCCACAAATCTAAAATAATAACAACATTTATTTCTCTCTCATCTACACCTTTGGCGGCTGATCTTGTTTGACTCAGTAGGGTTCACTCATGCATCTACATGGCGACTGGGGATTGTGCTCCAGTCTGGGCTCAGCAGAGGTACCTTAGCTGGTGCAGCTCTGCCTCACGTGTTTCTCATCCTCGCCTTAGGACCAACAGGCCAGCTCCTTGATGCTAGAAGCATCTTCTTGTGTCTCTCCAGAGATTTGTCCATTTTATCTAACTTGAAGTGATGTACTTAGAGCATTTTACAGGATTCCCTTATTATCCTTTTATCTAGAGCATTTTATAGTATTCCCTTTTTATCCATTTAGTGGCTGGTGATGTTGGGGATGTTGTCCCCTCTTTGATTCCTGACATTTTAACTTGTATCTTTCTTGTTTATTTTGTTTTTCTTGAATATTTTATTGATTTTTTTCTTTTTCAGTGAAACGACTTTTGGCTTTACTGATTATTCTCTGATTTCATTCATTTCTGCTGTTATCCTCTTTCCTTCCTTACAGTTCCTATGGGTTTAATTTGTTCTTTTTCTGGTTTCTTAAGGTAGAACTCAGATCATTGATTATTTTTCATTCAATTAAAAACATTGTCTAATTTCCCCTGGGAGATCTTCTTTGACTCATGGGTTGTTTATAAGTGTTTAATTACCATATATTTGGATTTCCCTGTTGTTGTCCTGTTAATGATTTCAAGTTTAATTCCGTTACGGTACAAGAAATACTTTGTATGATTTAGATGTTTAAACTTGTTTTGCTTTTTAAATGTTTCATGGTTTTACATATAGATAAGAATATGGTACGTCTTGGTGAATGTTCCATGTTTCCTTGGGAAGAATGTGTATTCTCCTGTAGTTAAGTAGAGTATTCCCTAAATATCAATTAGGTCAAGTTGGTTTGTACTTTTGTTCAGGGCTTTTATATTCTTACTTTCTCTGTACTTGTACCATCTGTTCCAGAGAGAGATGTGTCACCAGAGATTTGTCTCTCTCTTCTTTCAGTTCTCAGTTTTGTTT
>NW_020841977.1:0-1487 GCF_003676395.1 Aethalodelphis obliquidens | reverse complement strand
TCCATTGTTGCAGCACATCCATCCTCTATCAGACCGGCCCCCCTCCCACGAAGGCTGGGTCTATTAACACAGGGGATCCTGCAAGGGAATTTTCTGTCTGCTGCTTCACTGAAGCTGGGTGTTTGGGGGACATGGGGCAGTCTGCAGTTTTGGTGAAGACATTGTTATCTCCAGGGAAAGAGGTGAACACTCAGTCCCCTCTCTGTGGATGGTCTAGTCCTCTGGGTGTCATGTCTCTTCTTGGGGGTCACTGGGGTTTTATCCTCACTCCGTGGGGTACAGGAGGGGAGGGATGGACACGTCCTGGGCTCACTGTGCCTCGGCTCCTGGGGAGGACCTCTCTGGCCCACATGTTCACAGGCCTCCATCCCCCCTGCTCGACAGCTCCCTCCAGAGGCTCGGCAAGAGGACCTGCCCTGTGAAACGGGGTGCCTGGGTCAGGGGGCTTGTGGGTCCCTTCTCAGATGGCCACATTCAGGTCTCGGGATGGGTGCAGTGGCCTGTGGCCACTCGCCAAGGTCACCACGCCACTGCGGCTCCTTTCTGGGGCCTGAGATGCCCAGGGGTGGCTGGGGGAGGTGGGGGGGGTGGCTGGGGGAGGTGGGGAGTTCGCTGTGATGGGGACGTGTGGGACGGGGGTCCTGGGCCCTGGGTCCCTCCCCGAGGAGGAGTGGGGGTCATGCCCAGAGGGGAGGTGGCCGGTGACCGTCCTGGGTGTCAGCAGGCACAGTGCCGTGCCCCGCAGGCCTGGTGTGGGATTCCTGTGGTCCTGGCATAGAACACCAGATGGGGGACGGTGCTGGGACAGGGGATGCTTCCTCTCAGGCCTGGAGCCCAAGGTCAAGGTGCTGGTGGCCCACTCCTCCGCAGGTTCTGGGGTCAGTCGGTCCCAGACCCCTCCCAGCCCCGTCTCTGTCTCTGCCATGACATCGCCTTCTCCCCCGTGTGTGTGGGTCCAAATGCCCCCCATGAGGACGCCCGCACACAGGTCAGTGACCTCGGCTCACCCCGGACAGCTCTGTGGTGGCCCATCTGCACACAAAGTCCCATTCTGAGGTCCCGGGGAGTCCGTCTTCCGGGGCCTCTTGAGGTGACAGTCCTTGTGGTCGATACAGCTCGTGGGGTCGTGTGGGTCCCCCAGGCCGAAATCCAGGAACCTCATGGAGGAAGCCATGTCCTGACTCAGGGAAGACGGACAGACGGGCAGCAGTGAGAGGGAGGCCGAGGGGCAGTCAGCCCTGCCCTCTGGGGAGTGGGGAGTCTCTAGAGGGCCGGGCCGGAGCTGGCGGGGGGACGCGGTGGTCAGAGGTGGGTGGCCTGGGCTGCGACGGGTGGCGTCACTTAGGGGCAGGGGCACGGGGGCCTCATGGATGCCCTCTGTCTGCTCCTACGAAGGTGGCCAGCCGCGGGCTCCCAGCCAGGTTGGGCCAAACGTGGAGCGGTTTGAAGACACACCCCAGGGCCGCCTTCGAGTAGTGCCTTTTGCC
>NW_020841976.1:0-1487 GCF_003676395.1 Aethalodelphis obliquidens | reverse complement strand
TGAAGAGTGAGAGGAGGCAGCCAGAGCTGTCTCAAAACTACATGATGGGGCTTCCCTGGTGGCACAGTGGTTGAGAGTCCGCCTACCGATGCTGGGGACACGGGTTTGTGCCCTGGTCCTGGAAGATCCCACATGCTGCGGAGCGGCTGCGCCCGTGAGCCATGGCCGCTGAGCCTGCGTGTCCGGAGCCTGTGCTCCGCAATGGGAGAGGCCACAACAGTGAGAGGCCTGCGTACTGCAAAACAAAAAACAAACAAACAAAAAAACTACATGATGGGTATAAAGTTTCCAAATGCATAAGAACTGAGGAGCAAAAAATTTTGCAAAAAGGTCAGTCGATTTATATAAGGATTGAAAACCTTTTCAGATTTAGAATTAGAAGTTCCCCAGAGACTTCATTTTTTTAGTAGTAATTTTAAAAAATTTTATTGGAGTATAGTTAATTTACAGTGTTGTGTTGGTTTCAGGTATACAGCAGAGTGATTCAGTTATACGTATGTTCATTCTTTTTCAAATTCTTTTCTCATATAGGTTATCACAAAATATTGAGTAGAGCTCCTTGTGCTATACAGGAGGTCCTTGTTAGTTATCTATTTTATATTTAGTAGTGTGTGTATGATAATCCCAAGCTCCTGATTTATCCCCCCCCCCCCCCATTTTTCCCCTTTGGTAAACATAAGTCTGTTTTCAATATCTGTAAGTCTGTTTCTGCTTTGTAAATAAGTTATTTTGTGTCATTTTTTAAAAATTAGATTCCTTATATAAGTGATATCACATGATATTCGTCTTTGTCTGACATACTTCACTTAGTATGATAATCTCTAGGTCCATCCATGTTGCTGCAAATGGCATTATTTTGTTCCTTTTTATAGCTGAGCAATATTCCATTGCATACATGTACCACATCTTCTTTATCCATTTCTCTGTCAATGGACATTTAAGTTGCTTCCCTGTCTTGACTAGTGTAAATAGTGCTGCAACGAACACTGAGGTGCATATATCTTTTCGAGTTATGGTTTTCTCCAGATATATGCCCAAGAGTGGGATTGCTGGCTCACACATTAGTTCTATTTTTAGTTTTTTAAGGAACTTCCATACTGTTCTCCATAGTAGTTGTACCAACTTACGTTCCCACCAACAATGTAGGAGGATTCCCTTTTCTCCACACCCTCTCCAGCATTTATTGTTTGTAGACTTTTTGGTGATGGCTGTTGATTTTACATTTCTCTGATAATTAGTGATGTTGATCATCTTTTCATGTACTTTTTGGCCATCTATATGTCTTCTTTGTAGAAATTCCATAATGATGAATATAAAAGCATCAAATCTCTTTGGACAAAAAAGTGTAGAGACTGTGAATGGCCTGTGTAGTGGAAAATACAAAACAGTGGAGGAAAGTGTAAGATATGGCATTCACAAAAACTGATCTAATTATATGCATAGAAGGATGGTTTATTATTGCCAAGTAAAGGACCTGACAATTATCA
>NW_020841975.1:749-1488 GCF_003676395.1 Aethalodelphis obliquidens | reverse complement strand
AGGGTTAGGGTTAGGGTTCGGGCTAGGGTTAGGGTTAGGGTTCGGGCTAGGGTTAGGGTTAGGGGACGGGGACGGTTTAGGGGCCAGGTGAGGGTACGGCAACGCTTTAGGGGGAGGGTGTGTGTGAGGGCGCGGGTTAGTGTTAGCGTACGGCTTAGGATTAGGGTACGTGCTAGGGTCAGGCTTCGGGGAAGGGTTAGGGTTAGGATTCGTGCTAGGGTTAGGGTTAGGGGACGGGGACGGTTTAGGGCCCAGTTGAGGGTACGGCAACGCTTTAGGGGGAGTGTGCGTGTGAGGGCGCGGGTTAGTGTTAGCGTACGGCTTCGGATTAGGGGACGGGTGAGGGTCAGGCTTCGGGGAAGGGTTAGGGTTAGGGTTCGGGCTAGGGTTAGGGTTAGGGTTCGGGGACGGTTTAGGGTCCAGGTGAGGGTACGACAAGGCTTTAGGGGGAGCGTACGTGTGAGGGAGCGGTTTAGTGTTAGCCTGCGGGTTAAGATTAGGGGACGGGTGAGGGTCAGGGTTCGAGGAAGGGTTAGGGTTAGGGTTCGGGCTAGGGTTAGGGTAGGGGAGAGTGACAGTTTAGGGTCCAGGTGAGGGTACGAGAACGCTTTAGGGGGAGTGTGCGTGTGAGGGCGCTTGTTAGTGTTAGCGTACGGGTTAGGATTAGTGGACGGGTGAGGGTCAGGCTTCGGGGAAGGTTTACGGTTAGGGTTCGGGCTAGGGTTAGGGTTAGGGGACG
>NW_020841975.1:0-739 GCF_003676395.1 Aethalodelphis obliquidens | reverse complement strand
AGGGTTAGGGTTAGGGTTCGGGCTAGGGTTAGGGTTAGGGTTCGGGCTAGGGTTAGGGTTAGGGGACGGGGACGGTTTAGGGGCCAGGTGAGGGTACGGCAACGCTTTAGGGGGAGGGTGTGTGTGAGGGCGCGGGTTAGTGTTAGCGTACGGCTTAGGATTAGGGTACGTGCTAGGGTCAGGCTTCGGGGAAGGGTTAGGGTTAGGATTCGTGCTAGGGTTAGGGTTAGGGGACGGGGACGGTTTAGGGCCCAGTTGAGGGTACGGCAACGCTTTAGGGGGAGTGTGCGTGTGAGGGCGCGGGTTAGTGTTAGCGTACGGCTTCGGATTAGGGGACGGGTGAGGGTCAGGCTTCGGGGAAGGGTTAGGGTTAGGGTTCGGGCTAGGGTTAGGGTTAGGGTTCGGGGACGGTTTAGGGTCCAGGTGAGGGTACGACAAGGCTTTAGGGGGAGCGTACGTGTGAGGGAGCGGTTTAGTGTTAGCCTGCGGGTTAAGATTAGGGGACGGGTGAGGGTCAGGGTTCGAGGAAGGGTTAGGGTTAGGGTTCGGGCTAGGGTTAGGGTAGGGGAGAGTGACAGTTTAGGGTCCAGGTGAGGGTACGAGAACGCTTTAGGGGGAGTGTGCGTGTGAGGGCGCTTGTTAGTGTTAGCGTACGGGTTAGGATTAGTGGACGGGTGAGGGTCAGGCTTCGGGGAAGGTTTACGGTTAGGGTTCGGGCTAGGGTTAGGGTTAGGGGACG
>NW_020841974.1:0-1489 GCF_003676395.1 Aethalodelphis obliquidens | reverse complement strand
AATCCAACCACTGTGCTGTGGGGAAACTCAAACAATCTGTAGAAATGCCCACAGGGATAGGAAGCATGGGCCCCAGCTCACAGTGGGAGCCAAGCTCCCAGGCGACAGCCAGTGCTAACTAGCCATGTGAGTGAACCATCCTGGAAGTCAATCTTCCAGCCCCTAGTTGAATCTACCAAGCCAGTGCCACATGGATCAGAGATGAGCTGCCCCTGCTGAGCTCTGCTCAAATTGCAGCTTTGTGAGGAAGATAAATGATTGTGATTGTTTTAAGCCACTAAGTTTTAGGATAATCTGCTATGCAGCAGTATGTAACGGGAACATCCAGCACAGTATCTGTGACATCACAGGCATTTGACAAGCATTTGTAAACTGATTGAAGATCCTAGTTTCCTTATACAGCTACTTTCTGGGCACATTAGTACACGTGTCTTTCTTTAAACAAATCTTGAACTCATCTGACTCAAGATTTGTGTTCAAGCTGTTCCTTCTGCTATGAATTGCCTCCCTACTTTCCGTATACATTTACCTGCTCAAGTCTTATGCTTCTGAAAAAATGCTGTTGAAACTTCCTTTCCTCCCTTCCTTGCATCCTTTTAATAACTATGTTGTGAATGTCTACTATAAGCCCAGGATATCATATGGAGCAATATAGGCAAAATCCCCATCTTCCTGGAGTTTTACATTTCAGTGGGGATCCAGTCAACAAATAAATATGTCATTAAAAATTATACAGTGTATTAGCACCTTAAAGGAATTAAACAGTGTGCAGTAATAGAAAAAAACGGGGCGGGTGGGAGGGGCAGGAGGAATGGGGTCCTATTTTAAATGAAGTGTCTTGGGAAGATCTCTTTAAGGAGGTGATATTTGAGATCTGAACAATAAGGAGGAACAAGTCTGGAAGAAAAGACCATGGCATCCTGGGCAGAGAAAACAGCAAGTGCAAAGCCATGAGATGAGATCAAAAATGTTTTCTGTTGGATAAAATAAAGGAGGCATTTATGGCTGCAGGATAATGAGTGGAGAGAAGACATTGACTAGATGAAGTGGGAAAAATAAGCAGACACCAGATCACGTATACGTAGAGTCATGGAAAGGAATTTAGATTTAATTCTAAATACAAATGATATTTACTGGAGGACTTTAAAGTGGGGGAGTGCCACAGTCGGATTTGCATTTTAAGCTTACCCTTGCTGTTGTGCAGATAATGGATTTTAGGTTGGCAGGAAGGGGTGCAGGGAGATCAGTAGGGAAACCAAACTGAACATGAGATGGTGGTACTTTGGGTTAAGGTGGTAGCAGTAGATAGATAGATAAAAATGATGTATTGGGATAAAATTCGTGGCTATAACTTATAGGACTTGTTGGGGACTCAAGGAAAAGGAAAGGAAAAGAGGATGTCCGGCTTTGGTAAAGGGTTTGTACTTTATTGTAAAGCAGTGAGGAGCCATGGGTGGATTAGCAGGGCAGTGCATGCTCCACTTTCTTT
>NW_020841973.1:0-1490 GCF_003676395.1 Aethalodelphis obliquidens | reverse complement strand
AATGTAAGGCCAGAAACTATCAAACTCTTAGAGGAAAACATAGGCAGAACACTCTATGACATAAATCAAAGCAGGATCCTTTCTGACCCACCTCCTAGAGTAATGGAAATAAAAACAAAAATAAACAAATGGGACCTAATGAAACTTCAAAGTTTTTGCACAGCAAAGGAAACCATAAACAAGACCAAAAGACAACCCTCAGAATGGGAGAAAATATTTGCAAATGAAGTAACCGACAAAGGATTACTCTCCAAAATTTACAAGCAGCTCATGCAGCTCAATAACAAGAAAACAAACAACCCAATCCAAAAATGGGCAGAAGACCTAAATAGACATTTCTCCAAAGAAGATATACAGACTGCCAACAAACACATGAAAGAATGCTCAACATCATTAATCATTAGAGAAATGCAAATCAAAACTACAATGAGATATCATCTCACACCAGTCAGAATGGCCATCATCAAAAAATCTAGAAACAATAAATGCTGGAGAGGGTGTGGAGAAAAGGGAACCCTCTTGCACTGCTGGTGGGAATGTGAATTGGTTCAGCCACTATGGAGAACAGTATGGAGGTTCCTTAAAAAACTACAAATAGAACTACCATATGACCCAGCAATCCCACTACTGGGCATATACCCTGAGGAAACCAAAATTCAAAAAGAGTCATGTACCAAAATGTTCATTGCAGCTCTATTTACAATAGCCCGGAGATGGAAACAACCTAAGTGCCCATCATCGGATGAATGGATAAAGAAGATGTGGCACATATATACAATGGAATATTACTCAGCCATAAAAAGAAACGAAATTGAGCTATTTGTAATGAGGTGGATAGACCTAGAGTCTGTCATACAGAGTGAAGTAAGTCAGAAAGAAAAAGACAAATACCGTATGCTAACACATATATATGGAATTTAAGAAAAAAATGTCATGAAGAACCTAGGGGTAAAGCAGGAATAAAGACGCAGACCTCTTAGAGAACGGACTTGAGGTTATGGGGAGGGGGAAGGGTGAGCTGTGACAGGGCGAGAGAGAGTCATGGGCATATACACACTAACAAACGCAGTAAGGTAGATAGCTAGTGGGAAGTAGCCGCATGGCACAGGGATATTGGCTCGGTGCTTTGTGACAGCCTGGAGGGGTGGGATGGGGAGGGTGGGAGGGAGGGAGACGCAGGAGGGAAGATATATGGGAACATATGTTTATGTATGACTGATTCACTTTGTTATAAAGCAGAAACTAACACACCATTGTAAAGCAATTATACCCCAATAAAGATGTTAAAAAAAAAAAAAAAAAATTCTATCAAACATTTAGAGAAGAACTAACACCTATCCTTCTCAAACTCTTCCAAAATATAGCAGAGGGAGGAACACTCCCCAACTCATTCTACGAGGCCACCATCACCCTGATACCAAAACCTGACAAGGATGTCACAAGGAAAGAAAACTACAGGCCAATATCACTGATGAACATAGATGCAAAAA
>NW_020841972.1:0-1490 GCF_003676395.1 Aethalodelphis obliquidens | reverse complement strand
TTTCATGGAAGTCTCCAAGCCCACGTCAAGTTCTGGGACCACCAAGTACAAGTCAAAGAGTGCTCATTTAACCCCTTTGGGCCCCCACGGGAGTGGAGAAAGACTGGACAGAGAGGGAGAAGGGGCCATTGAAGGTACAGTATTTACTATGGGATTTAACTCCTCAAAAGCCTCCCAGTAGCTTCAGATCTGATCAAGAATCCTTCATGTCCTGCTGGTTTGCAGTGAGTGGCTCACAGCTTCAAGGCCTCCTCTGCCAGATGGAGAACTATTTCAAACATCCTGCCTCTATTTTGTACTGTAGCAATACAGACAGGAAAGCTGACCCCATTTTCAGGTTCTAAAGAGAAATTCTAAGTACCTGAAAGACTGAGGAACACGGTGGCTTTTATTTAAGACGTGGAGATAGAGAGCACATACCTGGACTTGGGCCTGCAGCAGCACCAAATTGCACCAAGAGTTCCATTTATTTTCTCTCGCATCTCTGTTTCTCCTTTTCTCTCTACTGGATTAGCCATGGGGACTCCAAGTTCTTCATTGTGTGGTCCTGGTACCAAGATTCTCCTGAGAATTATAAAGCTATTCACCTTCTACATCGAGCACTTCTTATTTTTTCCCCAGCAACGTAAGTCATCCTTAAGAGGGGTCAGGGTGCTAGCTCTTAAATATATTTTAGTCATCCCTTTGTACATTAAATTCTCTTTCTTGGAGACTGCTCCTGACATGGTGTTCACCGTGCTCTCAGCTGGCCTCCTGAAGTTCTGCCCTGCCTTCCCCACCAGGTACAGTTCAGGAGTTGCCTACCTCAGGGTGACAGGTTATCTTCTAGTTGCTTTATTCCTTTCTGTTTTACATTTAGAGAGTATAATTGGAATACATAAACTTCTCTGTGACCACAGCTTTATTTGCAACCCACAGGTTTTGTTATGGCATATTTTCATTATCATTGAATTAATAAAATTCTAATTCCCATTGCAACTTTATCTTTGACCTACATAATGATCAGAAGTATGTTTTTAATATCCAAGTATTTGGTAAAATATTGGTTATATAGTTTTACATTTCTTGCTTATTTGGAGTCTTGTTTTATAACCAGAATATAGTCAATTTTATAAATGTGCCATGTGCACCTAAAAATTTCTGCGTAATATATATATTCCATCATTGTTGGTGCAGTGTTTTATGTAAATTTAGGCCAAAGTTTTTAATGATGGTATTCAGATCTTCTATAATCTGCTGATTTGTTGTTGTGGTTCTGTGTTACTGATCTAGGTAATTTAGATTTTTCTATTTCTACTTAGATTTTTGGAATTTCCCTTCATATATTGCATTGAAGTTTAGGTTTATAATGTATTCCTTGTAAAGTAACAGTGGGTTTTATTATCCTGCCTTATCGCCAGTGATACTTTTTGCTTTCAAATCTACGTTAACATTAAAAAATCTTCTTCAATTTTACTTATTGTTGTTATGACATAATTTTTGAATCCTTT
>NW_020841971.1:0-1490 GCF_003676395.1 Aethalodelphis obliquidens | reverse complement strand
CCCTGCAATGGATTTTCAGTGTCAGGTTGTGAAAGTATTTATGACGGAGATTGGCATTGTTCCCTATCTAATGGATAAAGATTACACATGAAAGGACTTTACACTGACATCCTAAAAGCCTCATAGGAATTACTTAACAAAAAAATAAAATTGGATTCTGTATAATTTCTAATTTGTAAGCTGGCCAGAACACTGGTATTTCAGCCAGTCCTCTGGTAGTTCCAATGACGTCCCCATGATCACCCAGGCATAATCAGAATGGCTTTAGGATTTGGGAGCCAAAATGTTCCTCAGTATTTACGGCTTTGCTCGTCCATTTAAGAAAATGGACTATTGAAAAAATAGCTTCAGACACAATATGGCATTTTATGATTTAGCATGAAATCTGAGAAATATAGAGGTTATCGGAAGCCTGCAGTGGTAACGTTCCCTCTGCTATTGAAGTTATTGACTTTAAACAAAGATTCTACATCACTAATGCTATATATATATATTTTATGATATTCAGGTTAATTTCCAATTCTAAGAAAGTAATTGGTTGGTTGGTATGAGAGATGGTGTGGCTTCCAAAGGTGAAAAGTATTATTTTGTTGTAATTTCTGGCTACCTAAGGATGGGAGAGGCCCAGGACACTGCAGTCAGTATATTATGTGGAGCAGGTTATATTGTGGTTTATTTATGAACTTTTACATGTTTATTTTCTTCTTTGCGGTATGCGGGCCTCTCACTGTTGCGGCCTCTCCCGTTGAGGAGCATAGGCTCCGGACGCGCAGGCTCAGCGGCCATGGCTCACGGGCCTAGCCACTCCGTGGCATGTGGGATCTTCCCGGACTGGGGCACGAAGCCGTGTCCCCTGCATAGGCAGGCAGACTCTCAACCACTGCGCCACAAGGGAAGCCCACATGTTTATTTTCTATGCAAGTTTGTGTGCTCCTTTTTGAGTTTTGGTAGATAAGTGTTTTGTAACTTTGGAATACTTGGAGTTATATACATATATATATATATAACTTATATATATATATATATATATATTTTAATGTAGTAGTTAAAGCCGTGGAGAGTGTACTAGTCTACCTAGGTTCAAATTCTGGCTTTACCCTATGACTTCCCTGTGGCTTCCTCTGCTCACCTATTAAAAAGAAGGATAATAAGACTGCTGTGGTGAGTTACATACTAAGTGCTATTTAAGCATTTGCTATAATGATCATGTATACTCGAAGGCAAGGAACTTGCCCCTTGATCGTCTCTGTATTCCTAGTGCTTAAGAATTCCTAGTGCTTTCCTAGTGTATTGTCTTAGGATAGAGATAGCTCAGTATAGTTCTTCTCACTATAAAGTACTGTTACGTTGAAAGTCTTTGCTTGTGTACGAATAATCTATGACATATCTGCTGAGGACAAGGAAAGGAATAGTTTTAAAACTGCAATGGATAACAAAAGATTGTATGATGTAATGCCTTTATTATGTAATTATAAAACTAACAAATGATC
>NW_020841970.1:0-1490 GCF_003676395.1 Aethalodelphis obliquidens | reverse complement strand
GCATGGAGAGGAACTCTTGAAGAGTGAGAGGAGGCAGCCAGAGCTGTTTCAAAACTACATGATGGGGCTTCCCTGGTGGTGCAGCTGTTGAGAGTCCGCCTGCCGATTCAGGGGACACGGGTTCGTGCCCCGGTCCAGGAAGATCCCACATGCTGTGGAGCGGCTGGGCGCGTGAGCCATGGCCGCTGAGCCTGCGTGTCCGGAGCCTGTGCTCCGCAATGGGAGAGGCCACAACAGTGAGAGGCCTGCGTACTGCAAAAAAAAAAAAAAACTACATGGTGGGTATAAAGTTTTCAAATGCATAAGAACTGAGGAGCAAAAACTTTTGCAAAAAGGTCAGTCGATGTATATAAGGATTGAAAACCTTTTCAGATTTAGAATTAGAAGTTCCCCAGAGACCATTTTTATTTTAGTAGTAATTTTAAAAAATTTTATTGGAGTATAGTTGATTTACAATGTTGTGTTGGTTTCAGGTATACAGCAAAGTGATTCAGTTATATGTATGTTCATTCTTTTTCAAATTCTTTTCTCATATAGGTTATCACAAAATATTGAGTAGAGTTCCCTGTGCTATACAGGAGGTCCTTGTTAGTTATCTATTTTATATTTAGTAGTGTGTGTATGATAATTCCAAGCTCCTGATTTATTCCCCCCCACCATTTTTCCCCTTTGGTAAACATAAGTCTGTTTTCAATATCTGTAAGTCTGTTTCTGTTTTGTAAATAAGTTATTTTGTGTCGTTTTTAAAAAATTAGATACCTTATGTAAGTGATATCACATGATATTCATCTTTGTCTGACATACTTCACTTAGTATGATAATCTCTAGGTCCATCCATATTGCTGCAAATGGCATTATTTTGTTCCTTTTTATAGCTGAGCAATATTCCATTGCATACATGTCCCACATCTTCTTTATCCATTCCTCTGTCAATGGACACTTAAGTTGCTTCCATGTCTTGACTAGTGTAAATAGTGCTGCAACGAACATTGAGGTGCATGTATCTTTTAGAATTATGGTTTTCTCCAGATATATGCCCAAGAGTGAGATTGGTGGCTCACACATTAGTTCTATTTTTAGTTTTTTAAGGAACTTCCATACTGTTCTCCATAGTAGTTGCACCAACTTACATTCCCACCAACAATGTAGGAGGATTCTCTTTTCTCCACACCCTCTCCAGCATTTATTGTTTGTAGACTTTTTGGTGATGGCCACTGATTTTACATTTCTCTGATAATTAGTGATGTTGATCATCTTTTCATGTACTTTTTGGCCATCTATATGTCTTCTTTGGAGAAATTCCATAATGATGAATATAAAAGCATCAAATCTCTTTGGACAAAGAAGTGTAGAGACTGTGAATGGCCTGTGTAGTGGAAAACACAAAACAGTGGAGGAAAGTGTAAGATGTGTCATTCACAAAAACTGATCTAATTATATGCTTAGAAGGATGGTTTATTATTGCCAAGTAAAGGACCTGACAATTATCA
>NW_020841969.1:0-1490 GCF_003676395.1 Aethalodelphis obliquidens | reverse complement strand
AATGTAAGGCCAGAAACTATCAAACTCTTAGAGGAAAACATAGGCAGAACACTCTATGACATAAATCAAAGCAGGATCCTTTCTGACCCACCTCCTAGAGTAATGGAAATAAAAACAAAAATAAACAAATGGGACCTAATGAAACTTCAAAGTTTTTGCACAGCAAAGGAAACCATAAACAAGACCAAAAGACAACCCTCAGAATGGGAGAAAATATTTGCAAATGAAGTAACCGACAAAGGATTACTCTCCAAAATTTACAAGCAGCTCATGCAGCTCAATAACAAGAAAACAAACAACCCAATCCAAAAATGGGCAGAAGACCTAAATAGACATTTCTCCAAAGAAGATATACAGACTGCCAACAAACACATGAAAGAATGCTCAACATCATTAATCATTAGAGAAATGCAAATCAAAACTACAATGAGATATCATCTCACACCAGTCAGAATGGCCATCATCAAAAAATCTAGAAACAATAAATGCTGGAGAGGGTGTGGAGAAAAGGGAACCCTCTTGCACTGCTGGTGGGAATGTGAATTGGTTCAGCCACTATGGAGAACAGTATGGAGGTTCCTTAAAAAACTACAAATAGAACTACCATATGACCCAGCAATCCCACTACTGGGCATATACCCTGAGGAAACCAAAATTCAAAAAGAGTCATGTACCAAAATGTTCATTGCAGCTCTATTTACAATAGCCCGGAGATGGAAACAACCTAAGTGCCCATCATCGGATGAATGGATAAAGAAGATGTGGCACATATATACAATGGAATATTACTCAGCCATAAAAAGAAACGAAATTGAGCTATTTGTAATGAGGTGGATAGACCTAGAGTCTGTCATACAGAGTGAAGTAAGTCAGAAAGAAAAAGACAAATACCGTATGCTAACACATATATATGGAATTTAAGAAAAAAATGTCATGAAGAACCTAGGGGTAAAGCAGGAATAAAGACGCAGACCTCTTAGAGAACGGACTTGAGGTTATGGGGAGGGGGAAGGGTGAGCTGTGACAGGGCGAGAGAGAGTCATGGGCATATACACACTAACAAACGCAGTAAGGTAGATAGCTAGTGGGAAGTAGCCGCATGGCACAGGGATATTGGCTCGGTGCTTTGTGACAGCCTGGAGGGGTGGGATGGGGAGGGTGGGAGGGAGGGAGACGCAGGAGGGAAGACATATGGGAACATATGTTTATGTATGACTGATTCACTTTGTTATAAAGCAGAAACTAACACACCATTGTAAAGCAATTATACCCCAATAAAGATGTTAAAAAAAAAAAAAAAAAATTCTATCAAACATTTAGAGAAGAACTAACACCTATCCTTCTCAAACTCTTCCAAAATATAGCAGAGGGAGGAACACTCCCCAACTCATTCTACGAGGCCACCATCACCCTGATACCAAAACCTGACAAGGATGTCACAAGGAAAGAAAACTACAGGCCAATATCACTGATGAACATAGATGCAAAAA
>NW_020841968.1:0-1491 GCF_003676395.1 Aethalodelphis obliquidens | reverse complement strand
GGGAAGATCCCACGTGCCGCGGCGCGGTTGGGCCCGTGAGCCATGGCCGCTGAGCCTGCGCGTCCGGAGCCTGTGCTCCACAACGGGAGAGGCCACAACAGCGAGAGGCCTGCGTACCGCAAAAAAAAACCCAAAACCAAAACCAAACAAAAACTAAAAATAGAGTTATCGTATGATCCAGTAATCCCACTCCTGGGTATATATATGGACAAAATTATAATTCAAAGACACTTGCACCTCAATGTTCGTTGTAGCACTATTTACAATAGCCAAGACATGGAAACCACCTAAATGTCTCTCAACAGATGAATGGATAAAGCAGATGTGAAAAAAGTCAGAAAGAGAAAGACAAATATCATATGATATTACTTGTATGTGGAATCTTAAGAAAAGTGATACAAATGAACTTATTTACAAAACAGAAACAGACTAACAGACATAGAAAACAAACTTACAGTTACCAAAGGGAAAAGTGGGCAGGGAGAGATAAATTATGAGTTTGGGATTAACATATACACACTACTACATATAAAATAGATAAACAGCAAGGTCCTATTGTATAGCACAAGGAACTATACTCAGTATCTTGCAATAATATATAAGGGAAAAGAATCTGAAAAAGAATCTATCTATCTATCTATATATCTGAATCACTTTGCTGTATACCTGAAACTAATACAACATTGTAAATCAACTATACTTCAATTTTTAAAAAAAGAGAGAGGCTTCCCTGGTGGCGCAGTGGTTAAGAGTCCGCCTGCCGATGCAGGGGACACGGCATCGTGCCCCGGTTCGGGAAGATCCCACATGCCGCCGAGCGGCTGGGCCTGTGAGCCATGGCCGCTGAGCCTGCGTGTCCAGAGCCTGTGCTCCGCAGCAGGAGAGGCCACAACAGTGAGAGGCCCGTGCATCTCCACTGTCACCCTCCATCTCCTGGCCTATTTCGATTCTAAATGTTACTCTCTGGTGTTTAGATACAACATCTATTTATTGTTTATTGCCCATCCTCTCCAGTTTCCACAAGAGCATGAATAAATTCCATGAGGGCAGGGACTTTGTTTCATTCATTACTATATTCCCAGGGCCTAGATCAGGGCCTGGCTCACAGTACATATTATGGGCTGAATTATGTCCCTCAAAATTCATATGTTGCAGTGAAAACCCCCAAGTGCCTCAGAATGTGGCCATATTTGGAGATAGGGATTTTAAAGAGGTAATTAAGTTAAAATGAGGTCATTAGAGTGGGCCTTAATCCAATATGACTGGTATCCTTGTAAGAAGAGGAAATTTAGACATGGACACGTACAGAGGGAAGATGATGTGAAGACAGAGGGAGGAGACTGCCATGCATAAGCCAAGGGGAGAGGCCTGGACCACATCCCTAATTCAGAGCCCTCGGAAGGAACTAACTCTACTAATACCTTGATGTCGGACTTGCAGCCTCCAGAACTCTGAAAAAATAAATTTCTGTTGTTTAAGCCACCCAGTCTA
>NW_020841967.1:0-1491 GCF_003676395.1 Aethalodelphis obliquidens | reverse complement strand
TTTACAATTTAGTCTGTGTATAACAGCATTTTCAGTGAAATTTCCTCTGAATTTTAGAAGTAATTAATACAGCTAGTGATCCGTAGTGACTGCTGGGATTATGGGTCTCCTCATTTGGGGGAAATGAGAACGTCTTCGCTTGTTCAAAGGACAGCTTTAGCTTGTTAGATAGAAACATAGAGTCATTTCACCGTTGTTTAGAAGTTCAAATGTATGTGGAGGGGTGTGTAGGAAAGATCAGTAACCAGAAAGATGGGGTATGCCACTTATCAATTTATTGCCTTTCAATTATAAATCCACCCTTCATGGATTCAGAGGGTGACTCTGGACATGGACCTTGTAAACATTTCTCCTTCGCCAGCTGGCATGATGTTAAGCTTTGTCAGTAGAGGGAACGGGAAGGACACTGCAGGAAGAAGCAGCATCTCTTCCAGGTCCTGGCATGTTTTCAACACATCTTTTTTGTTTTTATTTTTGTTTTGCGGTGAGCGGGCCTCTCACTGCTATGGCCCCTCCCGCTGCGGAGCACAGGCTCCGGACGCACAGGCCCAGCGGCCATGGCTCACGGCCCCAGCCGCTCCACGGCATGTGGGATCTTCCCGGACCGGGGCAGGAACCCGCGTCCCCTGCATCGGCAGGCAGACTCTCAACCACTGCGCCACCAGGGAAGCCCTTCCACACTTCTTGTTCCTGCAGTGCTTGGCCATCCTGTGGGACACCAGTGATGCTCACCTCCAGCAACATTTAATGACAGCCCCCCAGGTGGTTTCTTGGCAGGTTTCACAAGCACCCAAGCAAATTCAGCAGCACTCCCTTGCCAGCTTCCTATAAATTGTGTTGGAACCCTGGGAGGTGTTCTTCTGCCTGTCAACCTTGTTCTCTGGCACCTCAGCAAACTTCCCCATCCAGCAGGCTGCAGCCACACACTCCCCAATGAAGCCTGAGTCATTGGCTTGGTAGGAGAAGGGGGTACAAATTACAACATGTTAGTTTCCTCGGAACTCTGGCTTAGTCCTAGAGATAACAGCGTCTCTCTACCTATGCTATTCTTACGTTCTTTAGAGTTCTTTTTACTCACTAGTAAATAACTCCCTGTTATTAGTGAATAATTCTTTATATTAAACTTTCCTTGTTCAAATTGCTGTGATGTTTCTCCTGATTGCACTTGATTTCGGTAATATGGGTCCATGAAGTGCATGAGAGGAAAGGCATTAGCTGTAGAAAGATCAGCAACCACATGTCAGGAAACAGTATCCTCTTTTTCAGGAACTGTGCTTCAGTACGTGGTGATGGGCACACGTGGGGGTGGATGCTACGGCAGAGGAGATAAAGAGGAGGGACTGCACCACTTAAGCCTGGGGAGCCCCTCTGGGCCAAGAAAAGGATTTTTATGCCATTACATAGTTTTATTTCAAATGTATTTTTCCATGTACTAATCTATAGAATAAATACACTTACTATTTTAAAAATTAATTTAGGCATTGTAGGTAA
>NW_020841966.1:0-1491 GCF_003676395.1 Aethalodelphis obliquidens | reverse complement strand
GCAGGTAGGAGCCAAGGAGACAACTGAACATTTGCATCTGGACCTATTAGAGAAATTTTATGTATCCAACGCAGGAAGATACAAGACTGAGAGGGCCTTATAACTTTAGCACCACATGAGCATAGCTTTCATGAAACAGTGACGAACACTCGGCAAGTACAGGGGTGTCCGGAAGAAGAAACACACACACACACACACAAACACATACACACACACATCCCAGGGTCTAATAGGAAAATTTACAAGGGCTGGCCATGGTGGGATCAGAAAGTGCATTGTTCCCACTTCTGGCGTTCCCTGGGCTAGAATCCCAAATCATTCAGGCAGATCCTGGTTGTTTTACTGATGGATCTGTGTGGGAGTGAGGTCTTGGAGCTCCCCAGACTGTCATTTGCTGTCCAGTGCTCTACACTTTGTTTTGTGTACTATGCCCCTTCTCGTCCATACACAGTCATAATTAAGAAAATAAGAATCTGCAGGCATTGAATTCAACTTTCTAATTTGAATGATTGTTAAGAACACAAAGTAACAGAGTTATGTGAATAATTTTGCTAAGGAACTTACGTTTATCTTTTTGAAGCTATCAAAATGTTTATGAGTAGTCTGTAAAAGGTTAATCTTTTTAAAATTAGAAAAAATAAATGATCCTTTATTGCTGTCTCTCACCAAACCCCACTCACCCCAGCACCTATAACATAGGACTCACCTGATGAAACGTCTGCTCCCCACTAGCCTAGAGATTTCTGTTCTGAGTCATTCTCTGTCCCCTGTGTTCACTGCATTCCTAAGTCCACTGCAGCCAGTAACATGATGAAGGAGGCCACTGAGCCCAAGGGATGACCTTTAAAAAAAGAGAAGGACAAAACCTCTCCCGTCTTCTTTGAGGTCACAGCCTTAATGGAGGCTGGAGCAAGTGAAAGTAAACGTTGGGAAAGAGAGTGTTTCTACATTGGTCCCTGACCTGCCATATCCCTAACAGGGTGGTGAACATAAATGGTGTTAATATTTCCTGGGTGCACTTAGAAGATCCGGACCCAAAGTAGAAACCTGACCATTTGGCAAAAGATGGATCAATACAGGAATCAAAGTAAGTTTTTTTCTCACCTGTTGTTTCATTATCAGGAACTCTGTTCCTACCTGCCCTCCTCTGCATCCTTATGCAGGGACAATCTGAAAGTCAAGCAGATAAATCTGAAGAAAGAGAAAACAGCCATGAGAACCCAGCCTTTCAGAGTATTGTTAGATACATCAGGCATCAATCCCCAACCACTCAGCTGGGAGTGACCCCTCCCACCTTGCCCACAGACATGCGCAGGCAGAAGGAACGCGTTTCCTTCCCATGGTCAACAACAAGGCTGCATTGGCTACTCAGCATGTGGAGAGGATATAATATCCCCATTTTGCAGAAAACAATGCAAGTTATGGGGTGTTATACTTTGATTCCACTTACTGTTCAGTTATTATTTTATTAATATTCAGTTCCTAGGATTA
>NW_020841965.1:0-1492 GCF_003676395.1 Aethalodelphis obliquidens | reverse complement strand
ACTCCAGCATCATTAGCTGTCTTTCTCCTTTGTTTCCACCTTCCTTTCCTTTTCCTTCTATCCTAGATTGTTCCAGGCAGTGCTTATAGCTGCTTGCAAGACAAATTCTAATACTTGCTTTCTCTCACACAAACTTCACAATATGTCCATGTGATAAATAGTGTGGAGGTAAAAGACAATTCATCACAGGCACATCGCCTATGAAAATAAAATTAGAAACTAGCTTCTAAACATGCAGAGAGAAGGGCGTGGTGTCAGGCACTAATTTCCTTGCGAATTCCTCTCCATTTCTAATAGACGTTCTTCTTTACCAAGATCCCTTTTTATTGGTGTCCTATTCCAGACTGCTCCACTCCGCCCATCCTCATCCTGTAAAATACATTCACACTCTTTTGTGACCCTACTTATTTGCCCATTAAATAATCAATCATAGAACTGTCGGAATTAAATACAGAGTGAAATTAAAATACTGGAGTCACTTGGAGAGTTTAAGCAGCTCCACCAGAAAATACTGGGCATGGATTTAAAAGAGGCTGCGTGGGACTTGCTCTTGTCCAAGTTCTTTCTCAGAAGTATCTGAAATAAGCCTAAATTCAGAGTTAATCAGACTGGCCTGCTTTCTCAGGTGGACTGAAACTCATTGCTCTTTCCCCTCAACTCCCTGATGTCAGTGGCACTTTCCGGAGATGAGGTGGACTTCTCTGCCTACTGCAGAAGCTCAGTTCCCCCAGGAACCACTCCCCATCTGAATCCCACACTGGAGGCCAGATGCCAGCCTTCCCAGAACATTCGTGGTCTCCTTTCAGTTTTTGACCTGCTCAGATTGAGTCCCTGTAGACTCTTTCTCAGCTTGAAACCTGATCTTCCACCCCTTTCCCTGACCTCAATGGTTACCTTCCCTCTTTAGGCCTCAGGTGCTTTAGCTATAAAATGATATATTTGTCCTTAATTCTAAAGTCTTCTTTCTAAGGCTCTACAATTTGGTGGCTCCTTGAAAATGTTTCTCTTTGCTAGTTTTAATTCTGTAGAGAATTAAAACCCCAGCCACTCTAAAAGACAGTAAGTTGCATTGGATAAGGAAAGTGTGCTTTTGTAGTTAGATTAACAGGGATGGAAGACGACTTAGTATGTTTTAAGATACTCATGATCCATTCTCGTGAGAGTCGGGGGAAGAGAGTTAATAAAATACCAAACGATTGTGACAAATTAAGTTCACCAAGATGTAGCTGATTAGTTTCTACTTGAATAAGCCACACAAATCCAATCCAAGTTGTCCTTTATTCTTCTAAGAAGGATCCCAGTGAACTGAGTCCCATGTTCAGTAACTCCACGTTCAATGGATTAGTCTGTAAAAACTGTTATGTTGCTGGAAGAAGAAATATTGCCCATCAGTCCTAATTGATGTCTACCTATCACGCACATTTGAAATAAATTTATTACTTTGCCTGATCTCAGTGTAATACATTCCAAAGGGGCAATGAGCACAGGAAAA
>NW_020841964.1:751-1492 GCF_003676395.1 Aethalodelphis obliquidens | reverse complement strand
GCATCAGGCCCTTAGCAGCACAATGAGTGGATTCAGGTATGATGATTCTAACTGAAATAATTCACACAGAAAAAGAAACATCATAAGATATCAGTAATACATGGAATGTAAACTTGGCTACACAGTAACTGAATTACAAAAGAGAACAGGGTCTCAAATTTAGGAAAACAACTTATGCTTCCTTAAGGGGAAAGGTGAGTTGTGGTGCTGCATAAAACCAGAGATTGAAATGAGCACAGATAAAGTTCCTTAAGCCAAATATGGAATAGACAAGAGCTACTCCTTGCTAACTAAACAGACTCAACACCCCATATTAAACGCCTAAGAATATACCTGACTAGTAAGTATCTTAAAACCTAGGGATTGCTATGTCTCCGAAAGAGAATCAAGCGTGTGTACACGGGCAAAAACGCAGCAGTGATAGGATTGGAGAGGTTCGGTGAGCAAATGAAGACCCTTTGAAGTCATATTGCATGGTACCCATTCCACGGGTCTCAACTCTCCAGGTTTAAGGTATTCTTCCTTCAGCTAAAACATGCATGTGGAACCCAAAGTATGATCAACCATGTGATCGGGAGACGTGTTCAAATATGTCTCAGTTTTCCTCCCCTGGTATTCGGGTACAACATTCCAGATGCTTTACGAACACTCTCCCGACTTGGAGAGTCATTGCCTTTAACCTCCTGTTTGGCCCAGTTTGCAATTTCTGCGGAAGATGAACAGGAATATCGAGAACCAATG
>NW_020841964.1:0-741 GCF_003676395.1 Aethalodelphis obliquidens | reverse complement strand
GCATCAGGCCCTTAGCAGCACAATGAGTGGATTCAGGTATGATGATTCTAACTGAAATAATTCACACAGAAAAAGAAACATCATAAGATATCAGTAATACATGGAATGTAAACTTGGCTACACAGTAACTGAATTACAAAAGAGAACAGGGTCTCAAATTTAGGAAAACAACTTATGCTTCCTTAAGGGGAAAGGTGAGTTGTGGTGCTGCATAAAACCAGAGATTGAAATGAGCACAGATAAAGTTCCTTAAGCCAAATATGGAATAGACAAGAGCTACTCCTTGCTAACTAAACAGACTCAACACCCCATATTAAACGCCTAAGAATATACCTGACTAGTAAGTATCTTAAAACCTAGGGATTGCTATGTCTCCGAAAGAGAATCAAGCGTGTGTACACGGGCAAAAACGCAGCAGTGATAGGATTGGAGAGGTTCGGTGAGCAAATGAAGACCCTTTGAAGTCATATTGCATGGTACCCATTCCACGGGTCTCAACTCTCCAGGTTTAAGGTATTCTTCCTTCAGCTAAAACATGCATGTGGAACCCAAAGTATGATCAACCATGTGATCGGGAGACGTGTTCAAATATGTCTCAGTTTTCCTCCCCTGGTATTCGGGTACAACATTCCAGATGCTTTACGAACACTCTCCCGACTTGGAGAGTCATTGCCTTTAACCTCCTGTTTGGCCCAGTTTGCAATTTCTGCGGAAGATGAACAGGAATATCGAGAACCAATG
>NW_020841963.1:0-1493 GCF_003676395.1 Aethalodelphis obliquidens | reverse complement strand
GAATTAGTGGATGGGGGAATGTGTGTATTAATGGTTGAGGGAATTGGTGTATCAAAGGCTTTGAGAATGGATGAAATAATGGCTGAGGGACTGGCTGAATTAATGGCGGGGATATGGGTGAACTAACTGCTGAGTGAATGGGTGTATAGGAATAAAACAATTGGTGTATTAATGGCTGATGGAATGGGTGAATTAATGGTTGAAAGAATGGGTGCATTAGTGGCCTAGAAAATGGGTGTATTAGTGGTTGAGGGAATGGTTGTATTAATGGCATGAGACAATGGGTATATTATAGATGAAGGAATAGGTGTATCAATGGCTCAGGGAATGGGTGTATTAAGGGCTGAGGGATAAGGTGAATTAATAGTTGAGTTAATGGGTGAATTATTGCCTGAGGGAATGGGTGAACTAATTCCTACGGTAATCAGTAAACTAATGGATGAGGGGATGGATGAATGAATAGCTGCCGGAAGAGATGTATTAGTGGCTGAAAGAATGGGTGAAATAATGGGTGATAAAATGGCTGACTTAATGGCGGACAGAATGGATGAATTAGTGGCTGACGGAATGAGTCATAACAGCTGAGGGAATGGGTGAATTAATGTGGAGGGAATGGGTGTATTAGTGGATGAGGGAATGGGTGAACTAGTGGCATGAGGGAATGGGTATATTAATGGATTGAAGAATAGGTGTATTAATGGATGAGGGAATAGCGGAGGGAAAGGGTGA
Organism: Aethalodelphis obliquidens; assembly: GCF_003676395.1. NCBI lineage: Eukaryota > Metazoa > Chordata > Mammalia > Artiodactyla > Delphinidae > Aethalodelphis > Aethalodelphis obliquidens. Next base: position 764 of record NW_020841963.1, on the reverse strand, counting down.
GTTAATAGCTGAGAGAATGGATGTATTAGTGCGCTAGGAAATGGGTATATTAGTGGATGAGGGAATGGGTGAATTAATGTCTTAGGAAATGGGTGAATGTAGCTGAGGGAATGGGTGAACTAACGGCTGGGGAATAGGTGAATTAATGCCTGAGGGACTGGGTGCCTTAGTGCCTTAGAGAATGAGTGGAAAGACAAACGGTGGATAGAATGAGTGAAATATAGCAGAGGGAATAGGTGAATTAATGATTTACGGAAATCGTGTATTTGTGGCTGAGAGCATGAGTGAAGTAATGGCTGAGAGAACAGATGAATTAATAGGTAGCAGAAAGCTTGCTTGAGGGCCGAGGGAATGGGTGAGTTAATGGCATGAGGAAATGGGTGAATTAATGGCTGAGAGAATGGATATATTAATGGCTGAGGGAGTGGATATATTAATGGCTGAGGAAATGGCTGAATAGCTGAGGGAGGCAATATTAGGGCTGAGGGAATGGGTGAATTACTGGCTGAGGGAATCATTATTAGGGACAAGGGAATGGTGAATAATGGCATGAAGGAATAGGTATGTCAGTGGCTGAGGTTTATCAACAGCAGAGGGAATGGGTGAATTAATAGCTGAAGGAATGGGTGAATTACTGCTGAGGGAATGTGTGAAGTAATGGCTGAGGGATTGGCTGAATTAATAGCTGAGAGAATGGGTGAATTAATGGGTGTGGGGATGTGTGTATTAAAGGCTGATGGAATTGGTGTATCAAAGGCTGAGAG
>NW_020841962.1:0-1493 GCF_003676395.1 Aethalodelphis obliquidens | reverse complement strand
TAACACAGGGGCGCCTGGAAGGGGGTTTTCTGTGTGGCTGGTTCACTAAAGCTGGGTGTCTGTGGGCACACGGGCCCATCTGCAGTCCCGGTGAACACACTGTTCTCTCCGGGGAAATGAGGTGGACACTTAGTCCCTGGTCTGTGGATGGTCTAATCCTCTGGGTGTCTTGTCTCTTCTTGGGGGTCACTGGGGCTTTATCCTCACTCCGTGGGGTACAGGAGGGGAGGGATGCACACGCCCTGGGCGCACTGTGCCTGGGCTCCTGGGAAGGACCTCTCTGGCCCACATGTTCACAGGCCTCAGTCACCCCTGCTCGACACTCCCCTCCAGAGACTCGGCAAGAGGACCTGCCCTGTGAAACGCGGCACCTGGATCAGGGGGCTTGTGGGTCCCTTCTCAGATGGCCACACTCAGGTCTTGGGGTGGGTGCGGTGGCCTGTGACCACTCGCCAAGTCACCACGCTGCTGCGGCTCCTTTCTGGGGCCTGAGATGCCCCAGGGGTGGCTGGGTGAGGGGGGGAGGTTGCTGTGATGGGGAAGTGTGGGACAGGGGTCCTGGGCCCTGGGTCCCTCCCCGAGGAGGAGTGGGGGTCATGCCCAGAGGGGGTGAGGCCGGTGATGGTCCTGGGTGTCAGCAAGCACAGCGCCGCGCCCCGCAGGCTGGGTGTGGGATTCCTGTGGTCCCAGCACAGAACACCAGATGCGGGGTGGGGTTGGGACAGGGGACGCTTCCTTTCAGGCCTGGAGCCTGAAGTCAAGGTGCTGGAGGCCCGCTCCTCCGCGGGTTCTGCGGTCAGTCGGTCCCAGGCCACTCCCAGCCCCGTCTCCGTCTCTGCCATGACATCGCCTTCTCCCCCGTGTGTCTGGGTCCAAATGCCCCCCATGAGGATGCCCGCACACAGGTCAGTGACCTCGGCTCACCGCGGGCAGCTCTGCAGTGGCCCATGTGCACACAAAGTCCCATTCTGAGGTCCCGGGGAGTCCGTCTTCCAGGGCCTCTTGAGGTGACAATCCTCGTGGTCGACACAGCTCGTGTTGGAATCCAGGAGCCTCATGGAGGACACGGTGTCCTGACTCAGGGAGGACGCACGGACAGGCAGAGGGGGGAGGGAGGCCGAGGGGTGGTCAACCCTGCCCTCTGGGGAGGGGGCAGTCTCTAGAGGGCCAGGCCGGAGCTGGCGGGGGGACGCGGTGGTCAGAGGCGGGCGACCTGGGCTGCGACGGGCGGGGTCACTTAGGGCAACCATGACCCAGTCCCAGCCCTAATGCTGACCTTCAAAGCACCAACACCAAGCCACATCTAATCAAGTCACACAAATACAGCATGAGAAAGAAAGTACACCAGTATACCTTATAAATATGAATTCAAGAATCCTCCACAAAATTAGAACCACATGGAGCCAACAGAACATTAAATGGATGATGCCATAAGCAAGTATCTCTACACCGGAAATGTCAGGTTGTTCAACATATTAAACCTAAGCAATGTA
>NW_020841961.1:0-1493 GCF_003676395.1 Aethalodelphis obliquidens | reverse complement strand
GAATTAGTGGATGGGGGAATGTGTGTATTAATGGTTGAGGGAATTGGTGTATCAAAGGCTTTGAGAATGGATGAAATAATGGCTGAGGGACTGGCTGAATTAATGGCGGGGATATGGGTGAACTAACTGCTGAGTGAATGGGTGTATAGGAATAAAACAATTGGTGTATTAATGGCTGATGGAATGGGTGAATTAATGGTTGAAAGAATGGGTGCATTAGTGGCCTAGAAAATGGGTGTATTAGTGGTTGAGGGAATGGTTGTATTAATGGCATGAGACAATGGGTATATTATAGATGAAGGAATAGGTGTATCAATGGCTCAGGGAATGGGTGTATTAAGGGCTGAGGGATAAGGTGAATTAATAGTTGAGTTAATGGGTGAATTATTGCCTGAGGGAATGGGTGAACTAATTCCTACGGTAATCAGTAAACTAATGGATGAGGGGATGGATGAATGAATAGCTGCCGGAAGAGATGTATTAGTGGCTGAAAGAATGGGTGAAATAATGGGTGATAAAATGGCTGACTTAATGGTGGACAGAATGGATGAATTAGTGGCTGACGGAATGAGTCATAACAGCTGAGGGAATGGGTGAATTAATGTGGAGGGAATGGGTGTATTAGTGGATGAGGGAATGGGTGAACTAGTGGCATGAGGGAATGGGTATATTAATGGATTGAAGAATAGGTGTATTAATGGATGAGGGAATAGCGGAGGGAAAGGGTGAGTTAATAGCTGAGAGAATGGATGTATTAGTGCGCTAGGAAATGGGTATATTAGTGGCTGAGGGAATGGGTGAATTAATGTCTTAGGAAATGGGTGAATGTAGCTGATGGAATGGGTGAACTAACGGCTGGGGAATAGGTGAATTAATGCCTGAGGGACTGGGTGCCTTAGTGCCTTAGAGAATGAGTGGAAAGACAAACGGTGGATAGAATGAGTGAAATATAGCAGAGGGAATAGGTGAATTAATGATTTACGGAAATCGTGTATTTGTGGCTGAGAGCATGAGTGAAGTAATGGCTGAGAGAACAGATGAATTAATAGGTAGCAGAAAGCTTGCTTGAGGGCCGAGGGAATGGGTGAGTTAATGGCATGAGGAAATGGGTGAATTAATGGCTGAGAGAATGGATATATTAATGGCTGAGGGAGTGGATATATTAATGGCTGAGGAAATGGCTGAATAGCTGAGGGAGTCAATATTAGGGCTGAGGGAATGGGTGAATTACTGGCTGAGGGAATCATTATTAGGGACAAGGGAATGGTGAATAATGGCATGAAGGAATAGGTATGTCAGTGGCTGAGGTTTATCAACAGCAGAGGGAATGGGTGAATTAATAGCTGAAGGAATGGGTGAATTACTGCTGAGGGAATGTGTGAAGTAATGGCTGAGGGATTGGCTGAATTAATAGCTGAGAGAATGGGTGAATTAATGGGTGTGGGGATGTGTGTATTAAAGGCTGATGGAATTGGTGTATCAAAGGCTGAGAG
>NW_020841960.1:0-1494 GCF_003676395.1 Aethalodelphis obliquidens | reverse complement strand
AAGGCTATTATGCAAGCTAGTCATATGAAAGTGTTAGATCAGGAGGTTGATAATGGTTGAGCTCAGTACTGTAATAGTAGGAAGTTTAGGGAGCCTACCGTATTTTGTAAGTATGTTAATGCTACTAGTAGAGGGAGTGATCCTATGAGTGTGTAGAATAAGAAATAAAGTCCTGCATTAAGTCGTTCTGTTTGGTTGCCTCAACGGGTGATGATAATGAGGGTAGGAATTAATGTGGCTTCAAATGTAATATAAAATATAATTAGTTCTGTGGCAGTAAAGGTTATAATTAAGAGGATTTGTAGTATGACTAGTATTGTAATGTAGAGTTTTTTTCGGGCAAGTGGTTCTTTTAGGAGGTGAGATTGACTTGCTATCAGTATTAAGGGGAGGAGTCATATTGTTAGTATTAAGAGTGGTGCGGAAAGGGGGTCAGAGAAGAATGTTAAAGAGTAGTTAAGACTATTATCGTTAAATTGATTAAGTAGAAGTAAACTTGTAAAGCTAATTAATAAACTATGGGTTGTGGTGTTAATTCAGATAAAACTACTTTTCGATAATCAAGTCAGAGGTATAAGTATGATAGTAGGAATAATAAATTTTAGCATTGGAGGAGGTTAAGGTTTTGTACATAGTCAGTACCATATGTGTTGGAGACTATGACTAATAAGGCTAGTCCAATAGCTGCTTCGCAGGCTGCAAATACTAAGAGAATAATTGGTATCATGTTGGCCAGGGTGAAGTGTGTGTTTAGGATTGTGAGGGCTGCTAAGATGAATAATGATAGTACTATGCCTTCTAGACATAATAATGCAGATATTAGGTGGGATCGGTACATTAATAAGCCTGTGAGGGATACTGTAAAGGCGATTAGAATATTAATGTGGACTAGAGACATTTGGTACTTGTGAGTTTAGATCACAGTCTAGTGGGTCGAAACCACTTGTTTTACTTTAAACTAAGTATCATATTTATCTCATTCTAGGCCTTTTTGGGTTCACTCATAGGCTAGGCTAGCTGCTAGTAGAGAGATTAGAAATAAGGCCATAAGAAGTATTGTTGTTAAATTGTTTGTTTGGATTGCTCAAGGTAAGGGGAGTAGGAGAGCGATTTCTAGGTCAAAGAGGAGGAAAGTAATTGCTACTAGGAAGAATTTTATGGAAAAGTGTAGGCGAGCAGATCCTATTGGGTCAAAGCCACATTCGTAAGGGCTGGTTTTTTCTGCATAGACGTTTAGTTGGGGGAGTCAAAAAGCAATGAATATAAATAGTAAGGCTAGGGTTGTATTTGTTAGTAATGTTAATAGGAGGTTTATTGTTCTTTTTCGGAGTGTACCGAAACTAACTGATTGGAAGTCAGTTGTACTTATTAATACTAAAAGGACTATGAGCCTCATCAATAGATTGATACATAGAGGAATAATCATACGACGTCTACGAAATGTCAATATCAAGCAGCGGCTTCGAAGCCAAAGTGGTGATTTGATGTGAAGTG
>NW_020841959.1:0-1495 GCF_003676395.1 Aethalodelphis obliquidens | reverse complement strand
CATGAAAAGATGCTCAACATCCTTATCCTTAGCCATCAGAGAAATGCAAATTAAAACCACAATGAAATATCACTATACAACTATTAGTGGGTAAAATAAAAAATAGTGACAACACCTAATTCTGGCAAACGTGGGGAAAACTGGATCACTCATAAATTGCTGATGGGAGTATAGAATGATACAGGCACTCTGGAAAATGGCCTGGTAATTTCTTATAAAACTAAACATGTAATTCAGACTTGGACACTTATCCTAGATAAATAGAAGATTTTATTCACATAAAAATCTGTACCTGAATATTCATAACAGCTTTATTCATAGCAGCCAAAATATGGAAACCTGATGTCCCTTAGTAGGTGACTGGTTAAACAAACTGTGGCACATCCCTACCATGGAATACTACTCAGAAATAAAAGGAAACAAACAGGTTGGATACACACTATTACATGGACAAATCTCATGTTTTTACTACTCATTCTGAGTGAAAAAAACTCAATGCTTACTTCTATATTATTCCATTTATGTAACATTATTAAAATAACAAAATCGTAGGGATGAAGAACAGGTTAGTGATTGTCAGGGGTTAAGGACTAGGGAAGGGGTGGGTGTGGCTACAAAGGGGTGGCATGAGGAAGCCTTGTGGTTATGAAACAGCTGTGCATCTTGATTGTGCCCTGATCCTATACATGTGATATACATGAATGCATCAATCTGTACATGTGTAAAATTGCATAGAACTACACACACACACACAAATGGCTGCATGTAAACTGTGGAAATCTAATAAGCCCTGTGTGTTGTACCAATGTTAGTTTCCTGGTTTAGAGACCCCTGGAGGACACAGGGTGAAGAGTACACAGAGCCTCCCTGTACATTTTTGGAAACTTCTATGAATCTATAATTATTTCAAATTAAAAAAAGTTTTTTTTAAATTACAAACAAATTTCATAAAAATAACAACTGTAAATCATCTCCTTGGTTTTATTACACATCACACATTCAGCTTCTGGGTTCTTTTAGAGCCTATCCTACAAAGAGCTCCTGCATTAACCTTACAGTTATCTTTTTCACGTTCTTTCTGAGACACACAATCAGAAACAGAGAAACACAGCCTTTTAAATATGATTTGTAAGAGTCACAGTTTGCTAAGTGTGACTAGAATAAATCAAATCAAAGGATGAGAAAATGGATACAAGTTAGATTAATGGCTTTCAGATCACTGAGAAATTATCAAATTTTCCAGGAAAAAGTCAAAGAACAACAAACCCCTTACCTACACTTTAGTGCAATAATTCTGTGCAACTTATTCTTTTCTAGTCCCTGAGTGTGTGAGGGATGAAGTGACATCAAAGCAGTGCATCTGAGAGTTGATGTTCTTTTTCTGGGTTGTAGCTAATGGGGGTAGAGTGTGCTCTTCGGGCAAGTCTGAGGAGAGCTTATATAAATGGTGGTCAACTCTGCAACATCAACACATGTTCAATGACAAAACCCAATG
>NW_020841958.1:0-1496 GCF_003676395.1 Aethalodelphis obliquidens | reverse complement strand
AGGAACACCGCGAGCTTCAGGGCTCCTTCCTTGTGGGTGGACGTTGAGGAATCCCCAAGGCTAGCAAGTGTTAAGAAAAGACAGCTCCTGGAAGCTCCTCAGGACTCCAACCTGCTGGGCAGGTGACTTGGTCACAAGGCACAGACTCACAAGCCGGCTCATGGGTCATGGACAAGAATATTATCTGCAGCCCTTGAGGAGGAACTGAAGGTCCTTGATTTGCTTAATGAGCAAACTATAATTATTTAGTCTTGTTGGACAGTTTTCTCTTCTTTCTGCATTTGGTCGCTTCTCTGATTAAACTTATTCTTTGGCTAAATATTTTTCCACAGAACAAAGGCTGGTGGAAGGCATGAGGTGAAGGACAATTTCATTTCCACGCCTAGATGTGGGGAGAGCACCTTTCACATGGGAGGTTTATCTCTTGCTTAAGGGTGACAGGGAGGAAGGTCAGAACGTCCCTCTGCACTGGCTCTGTCTTAAGTCACTTTGAGGCATATTTTCGGGTGACCTACCCTGGGCGCCAACACTCAGGGTCTTTTTATTATTTTTTTTCCACACCAAGCATGTGATGTAGGTAACGATTTACTTGAATCCTACAGATGTGAAGCTAAAGTGCAGCCTGGAATTGGCACGTGATGTGCTGGAGAGCACACATCAGGACACAGTGAGACCTCCTGTCCAGGCCTGGGCTTCTCCACCCTGGTTATGTTCGCTCCTGCAGGGGTTCCTGGATGGAGGAGGGCCTGCATAGTGAGGCTGCAGGACTCTTCCGGGAAGGAGAACTTGTGGGACTTTCCTGCATTTTAGTGCTCACGTAGGATGCTGTGGTGAAGAAAGGAGAATAGATCTGTTTTCAGCAGCTTCTGAAAATGCATGTTATTATCCACCTGACTGTAAACTTTCCCTACCAACTACATATGTGTCTATTGGTAATAGCTTTGATGATGAATATTTGACATAAAATAAACTGCACAGTAGAAGAGGATGCAGGTATGATCTAAGCATACAGGGATTCTATTGGCCCTGGAAGCAAGGAGCACATGAAGAAACACCCCCACCCATGTCCCCTCTAACTGGCATCTTTCCCAGCGACCCCCTGAGGATCCGGGGTTGCTCAGCGCCTTTATGCTTCTCATGCAAGAGGTTAGCAGCAAGTCAACAGGCAGCATCCTGGCAGGGACAGCTGGTCTACAGTAGGGCAGGGCTGAGATTACACAATGAGGAAGGAAGAATCTGTTTAACTCTTTACACATCAGCTGGAATCATTTTGAAACGGGTCAATTTAGACAAGAATTAGACAACGGAAAACCTGAATATATAGCTTTGAGTCTCGGACTTTCATATATGACATTTTTCCCAGAAATTTGAAAAGCTTTTCTAATTCAGAGACTGAATGTGTAAGTCAAGAACCATGGTTGAGTACAGAGAGGTTCCCCAGGGAAAACCGCTATATGGAGAGGAAACCCCAGACCCTTAGAGGAAAGCAGCCCTTA
>NW_020841957.1:0-1496 GCF_003676395.1 Aethalodelphis obliquidens | reverse complement strand
TTGAACATAGCCTGAAGGGGTTAGTGCACCACAGCTAGCCGGGAGGGGGTCTGGGGAAAAGTCTGCACCTGCCGAAGAGGCAAGAGACTTTTTCTTCCCTCTTTGTTTCCTGGTGCGTGAGGAGAGGGGTTTAAGAACGCTGCTTAAAGGAACTCCAGAGACGGGCGCGAGCCGCGGCTAAAAGCGCGGACCCCAGAGACGGGCGCGAGCCGCGGCTGAAAGCGCGGACCCCAGAGACAGGCGCAAGCCGCGGCTAAAAGCGCGGACCCCAGAGGTGGGCGGGAGACGTTAAGGCTGCTGCTGCCGCCACCAAGGGGCCTGTGTGCGAGCACAGGTCACTATCCACACCCCTCTTCCGCGGAGCCTGTGCAGCCCGCCACTGCCAGGTTCCCGGGATCCAGGGACAACTTCCCCGGGAGAACGCACGGCGGGCCTCAGGCTGGTGCAAAGTCACGCCGGACTTTGCCGCCGCAGGCCCGCCCCGCATTCCGTGCCCCTCCCTCCCCGCTGGCCTCAGTACGCCAGAACTCCCGAATCAGCGGCTCCTTTAACCCCGTCCTGTCTGAGCAAAAAACAGACGCCCTCCAGCGACCTACACGCAGAGGCAGGGCCAAATCCAAAGCTCAGCCCCTGTGAGCTGTGAGAACAAAGAGAAAGGGAAATCTCTCCCAGCAGCCTCAGAAGCAGCGGATTAAAGCTCCACAATCAACTTGATATACCCTGCATCTGTGGAATACATGAATAGACAACCAATCATCCCAAATTAAGGAAGTGGACTTTAGGAGCAAGATCTGTGATTTTTTTCCCTATTCCTCTTTTTGTGAATGTGTATGTGTATGCTTCTGTGTGAGATCTTGTCTGTATAGTCTTGCCTCCACCATTTGTTCTAGGGTTCTATCCGTCCATGGTTTTTTCTTAAAATTTTTTTCTTAATAATCAATTTTAATTTTAATAACGTTATTATACCTTACCTTCGTCCTTTCTTTCCTTTCTTTCTTTCCTTCCTTCCTTCCCTCCTTTAGACAACGAATCATCCCAAATTGAAGAGGTGGTCTCTGACAGCAAGATTTATGATTTTTCCCCCTTTACCTCTTTTAGTGAATGTGTATGTGTATGCTTCTGTGTAAGATTTTGTCTGTATAGCTTTGCTTCCAACATTTGTCCTAAGGTTCTATCCGTCCCTTTTTTTTTTTTTTTTTCTAAATAAGAATTTTTTAATTCAATAACTTTATTATACTTTATTTTATTTTTACTGTATCTTCTTTCTTTCTGTTTTTCCTTCTTTCCCTCCTTCCTTCCTTCCTCCCTCCCTCCCTCCTTTCTTTCCTTCTTGCCTTCTTTCCTTCTTTGCTTCTTTCTTTCTTTCTTCCTTCCTTCCTTCCCTCCTTTCCTTCTTTCTTTCCTCATACTTCTACTAATTCCCTCTACTTTTTCTCCCTTTTATTCTGAGCCGTGTGGATGAAAGGCTCTTGGTGCTCCAGCCAGGAGTCAGGGCT
>NW_020841956.1:0-1496 GCF_003676395.1 Aethalodelphis obliquidens | reverse complement strand
AGGTCAGAGCAAGGCCAGCTGGGGCGCTTCGTCTCTGTCCCTCATCTGCCTGTCTCAGTCCTAGAACTCTCGACACTGTGAGTTTCCTTTTCATCTAGAAAAGTGACATTTTCTTTTTGGAAAATGGGCTTGGAGCCTTCCCGGAAGCCTCCCTCCTCCCGGGCTGCTGGCTGTTGCCGCCTCAGCTTGGCACAGGGGCCTGCGGAGAGCAGCTCTCGCCCCTCCCCATAGCCCACGTCTGTCTGGAGCTCGGAGGTGCAGTGTGGGGAGGGCTGGCCGGGCTGTTGGCGGCCCTGGGGATGGAAGGTGCTGGAGTCGTCAAGGAAGATGATTCTCATTAGGCCCCTAATGTCTGATGGCAATTAGCGTCACCCAAGGGCTTATTCACCATCCCACTGAGAGGCGAGCCAGCCTCTGTGTGGGAGAAAGGGGGAAAGAAACCACCTCCTGAGACTGGCCTGGGGTGGGGGTGGGGGTCCAGGAGGAGGAGGACGAAAGCAGGGAGGTCTCCTACCTCTGCCCACCTCCCCACAAGGAAGGGGCACGGGGCTTGTAAAGAGTAAGTCCAGGGGACAGACACAAGTTTGCTTTTCTGAGCTGAGGACCCACTGCTCCGGTGATGTGGGTCAGCGATTTCAGTCCACTCTCCCAGCTTCCTCTGGAGACTGGGCACAGTGTTCCGGTTCTTCTCTCTAGCCCTGCCCCCATAACCCAGAGCCCTTAGATAATAGGAATCCAATCTCCCTCTGCCCACTCAGTTTCCCCTCCTCCCTCCCTCCCTCTCTTCCCTCTCCCTCCCTTTCACAATATGGTGAAAATTTCTGATACCACAGCCACTGCTCACAATGGTGAGCAAGACCGACATAGCCTGTCCTCGTGGAACTTCCATTCTAGAGGAGAAGACAGACACTAAGCTTGTGATTGATTACAAGCTGTGATAAGTATGTGGCATAAAAATGCAAGCATTTTTGCTCATCTTATGGAGAAGACTGAGACCCAGAGTCAGGAAGGGTTGGGGGTCGGGGCAGCCTGCTATCATTAGGGAATATGTAATTTCAGCCTCAGATTCTTCTGGTACCTTCTATGTGGATCCACCTTCATGGACCCTAGAATAACCCCAGCCTTCTGCCAGGCAGCCGGGCAGAAGTTGGGCCCATCAGGGACCCACACAAAAACTGCCTGACCTGCCACGACGGTGGACCTGGTGACATCTGCCCCTGTTTTTCAGGACCCCTGCCCACAGAAGAAGATAGGACAGGTCAATGTGGGCCTTCACTAAGGGGAGCTCACTGTTGTGTGTGTGTGTGGGTGCACAGTCGCATCTTGGACAGCAGGATGAGGAGCTGCTTCTGGCAAAGGGACTTGGTGCCGTGGGGACACACCCGCAGCTGTGCCGACATGGGCCGGCTGTCCCCGGGCTCGTGGACCTCCCGTTTCTGCCGGATCAGGCTGCTGACCAGTGCCGCCATGGCACCCCGGGAGGAGACACCCCAAAA
>NW_020841955.1:0-1497 GCF_003676395.1 Aethalodelphis obliquidens | reverse complement strand
CTGAGAGACACTGCATGCAGCTGTGGAGACAAGAGCCAGACAATACTGGAGTACTTTTATTGCTTTCATCTCTACACTTCCAGTGTCGAAGGCTGGACAGATCTGCCCACTTTAGTACTCTGGCAATTAAACAGAACCCTCTTCTGGCAGAAGCCTATTCGAATTTGGGGAATGTGTACAAGGAAAGAGGGCAGTTGCAGGAAGCAATTGAGCATTACCGGCATGCATTGCATCTCAAGCCAGATTTCATCGATGGTTATATTAACCTGGCAGCGGCTTTGGTAGCAGCAGGCGACATGGAAGGGGCAGTACAAGCTTACGTCTCTGCTCTTCAGTGCAATCCTGATTTGTACTGTGTTCGCAGTGACCTGGGGAACCTGCTGAAAGCCCTGGGTCGCTTGGAAGGAGCCAAGGCATGTTATTTGAAAGCAATGGAGACGCAACCGAACTTTGCAGTAGCTTGGAGTAATCGTGGCTGTGTTTTCAATGCACAAGGGGAGATTTGGCTTGCAATTCATCACTTTGAAAAGGCTGTCACCCTTGACCCCAATTTTCTGGATGCTTATATCAATTTAGGAAATGTCTTGGAAGAGGCACGGATTTTTGACAGAGCTGTGGCAGCTTACCTTTGTGCCCTAAGCTTGAGCCCAAATCATGCAGTGGTGCATGCCAACCTGGCTTGTGTATACTATGAGCAAGGCCTGATAGATCTGGCAATAGACACCTACAGGCGAGCTATTGAGTTGCAACCACATTTCCCTGATGCTTACTGCAACCTAGCCAACGCTCTGGAAGAGAAGGGCAGTGTTGCCGAAGCAGAAGATTGTTATAATACAGCTCTGCGGCTGTGTCCCACCCATGCAGACTCTCTGAATAACCTAGCCAATATCAAAGGAGACCAGGGGAACATTGAAGAGGCAGTTCTCTTGTATTGTAAAGCATTAGAAGTCTTCCCAGAGTTTGCTGTTGCCCATTCAAATTTAGCAAGTGTATTGCAGCAGCAGGGAAAACTGCAGGAAGCTCTGATGCATTATAAGGAGGCTGTTCGAATCAGTCCTACCTTTGCTGATGCCTACTGTAACATGGGAAACACTCTAAAGGAGATGCAGGATGTTCAGGGAGCCTTGCAGTGTTACACTCGTGCCATTCAGATTAACCCTGCACTTGCGGATGCCCACAGCAATCTGGCTTCCATTCACAAGTATTCAGGGAATATTCCAGAAGCAATTGCTTCTTATCGCACTGCTCTGAAGCTTGAACCTATTTTCCTGACGCTTATTGTGATTTGGCTCATTGCCTGCAGATTGTCTGTGATTGGACAGACTATGATGAGCGAATGAAGAAGTTGGTCAGCATTGTGGCTGACCAGCTGGAGAAGAATAGGTTGCCTTCTGTGCAGCCTCATCATAGTATGCTCTATCCTCTTTCTCATGGCTTCAGGAAGGCTATTGCTGAGAGCCATGGGAACCTCTGCTTGGATGAGATCAGTGTCCTTCA
>NW_020841954.1:0-1498 GCF_003676395.1 Aethalodelphis obliquidens | reverse complement strand
TCCACATTGCCCCTACAGCTCTTCCTGTACCATCCGAGGCAACGAGAGAGGAGGGAGATGCCACAGTGAAGGCCACATGCATACTACAGTTTCAAGGCTTTAAAAATTAGTAGACAGGGAGAATTGAAGTGGTCCTAGCTTGGCTTTTGTTATCCACTCATTGTAAGTAATATTTTGCCACACCCCCCCCCCCAAATAATTCTAACTATAGTCTTTGAAAGTATTGTGAGATGGGTTTTTACATAAACAGCCACATTGTTTTCTTGTTACGATATCACACTGCCATCTACTGCTGGTGGATATGTTCCCATATGATGTAAATGAGTGACCTTTGCCAGTTTTCTTTAGAATAAAAGCAGGCTTTGAGGACTAAATTATATCAATGAACTTTGCATTTCCATAACATCACCAGATGATTTTTTAATTATCTACTTCATGTAGCCTGTTTGGGGCCAGTGATAATCTAAAATGTACATGATGCTCTACCTTTTTTTCCCACAAAATCTGGATAAACATGGCCTATCCTGTGCTCTCTAAAAAATGACAGGCACTTGCAATAGTTGACTATCACTGGATTCTGAAATTCTAATTTAGTCTAGTGTATCTGTTATTATATGGGACACTTTGATGTAATTCAAAGTCTCCCACATAGGGAGGGGGATCAAGATGGTGGAGTAGGAGTATGTGGAGTTCACCTCTCCCCACAAACACATTAAAAATACCCCTACATGTGAGGCAATTCTCACAGAAAACCAACTGGAAACTGGCAGAAGATCTCCTACACAACCAAAGCTGCAAGGAATATCTCTACGTATCCAGGAAGGACAGAAAATAATTTTAAAGGCATGAGGACGGTCCTGGCACCCCTGGGAGAGATCTGTGAAGGAGGAAAGATACACATAGGCAGACACTTGCCCTGGGGATCCCCCTTGCCTGATAGAAAAGCCCTGGGATAGTTGGAGGGGCTGCAAAAGCCTAAATTCTACTCACAAGGAATGCATGGATGCTGGCTTGCTAACAATCAGGGCAGAGAGAGACTGGCACTGGCGGCTGTTGCCTTGCTGCCTTTCCCAATCCAAAGCACACACAAGGTGGTGGGGCCTCAGATGCACACAGCAGCTGAGCATTGAATCTTAGGTACACAGGTCCAGGGAGAGGACTTGATCTAGATGTGTGGAGACAGCCCGGAGGGCCTGGGGTACGGTCTGGGCCAAACCAAGGAGCCCATGGTGAGCCCACACATAGTGGGGGCAGGTCCTGCCACAGTGCCCATTGTCAGTGTGCACACAGTGGGGGCAGGTCTGGCCATGGTGGACTTTGCCAGCACATGCACCAGATGGCGCCACGGAAAGGCACAGCAGCTGGGCACTGCATCTCGGTTGGACGGGCTCTTGGCAGGAGTATGCAGCCGTTCATTTCACGGTGGGAGTACACTTGCTCCGCTCACACTACACCATAGCTTGGAGCCAGATCTGGAGCTGACAGGTCCTGGGAGAGG
>NW_020841953.1:0-1498 GCF_003676395.1 Aethalodelphis obliquidens | reverse complement strand
CAAATGTCATCCAGCCCAGAGAGTCCACCATCCTTTGGGTGTCAGAGCGTTAGTTTAGTAGTATGAGGGAACACTTAGATCTGGAGATTGTGATCCCATGCAGAGGGGACCAGGTACTACATCTTCAAGGGGTCGAATTAGCTGGCATATCCTCCCGAGGTCCTCAGGCCCACAACAGTCCAGCCTTGGGACCAAATTGGGTCTGTGTCCAGGGATGTGACACTAGCACGTTCACCGTGACTAAATGAATTTTGTGATCATTTTTCTTTTCTATAATTCAATTTTAAATTTATAATGGAGTATAGTTGATTTACCATGTTGTGTTCCTTTTTGATATACACCAACATGATTCATTTATATAGAGATGACTATATATTCTTTTTGGAATTATTTTCCCATTGAGGTTACTAAAGAGTGTTGAGAAGAGTTCCAAATGCTCTACAGCAGGTCCATGTTGATTACAAGTATTCTCTCTGTAAATATGTATATACTAACTCCAACCTCATGATTTATGCCTTCAACACACCTTTCCAGTTTGGTAACCATAAGTTTGTGTTCTAAGTCTGGGACTCTGTTTCTGTGTTGTAAGATCGTACCTTTGTATCAATTGTTACATTCCACCGATAAGTAATACCATATGATATTTATCATTGTCTGATTTATGACACTTAGTATGAATGTATCTATGTCCTTCCGAGTGGCTGCAAATGGCCTTATTCCATTCATTTCATGGCTGAGTAATATTCCATTGTACATATCTACCATAATTTCTTTATCCAGTCTTCCTTCCGAGGACGTTTAGGTAGCTTCCAAGTACAGGCTCTTGTAAACAGGGCTGCATAAATTTTGGACCGCCTGGGTCCTGTCAATTTACGTTTTTTCCAAGATACAGGCCCAGGAGTGGAAGCGCCATATGCTCTGAAGCTCTGTTTTTTAGATTTTTAAGGAATCACCACCCACTTCTCCACAGTGGCTGTTAGCAATTTACATTCCCACCACCAGCTTGTCAGGGTTCCCTTTTCTCCACGCCCTGTCCTGCATTTCAGGTTTTACACTTTGTGAGCTTGGCCATTCTGACTGTTGCGAAGTGATACCTCTTTGTAGTATTAATTTACATTGCCCACCTGTTTTGTTGGCCAAAAATGGAGTAAGGGTTTTTCCTGAATATATTAAGGAGTAACGCATACGGCCTTTTTGGCAAACTGCATCATTGGCGTTGTTCAGCAGCTTTGCATGTGCTTTAATGGCGAGTGCAAACTACCTCTTGAAATCCCTTTCCTGCAATTCTGCCTTGCTTACAAGGCCTTTAGGAATACTTGGCTCAAGAAATGACTCCATTAGAGGTGTCAATTACAACCCTGCATGTTTGTGAATTGCAGTGCCCCTGAGCACCAGTTTTCAACTTGTTGTTTAGGGAAGCAGCCACAAAGGGGCAGGATTTCTACAGACCTATTCCGGTTACTGGGGCACCTGAAGGATAGGGAAATTCTTCTTCCAG
>NW_020841952.1:0-1499 GCF_003676395.1 Aethalodelphis obliquidens | reverse complement strand
AACATGGCTACACATGAACTGAATTACAAAACAGAACACAGTCACACATTTAGAAGACGCGCTTATGCCTGCTTAAGGGGAGAGGTGAGGAGGGGTGATGCATAAAACCAGAGTTTGAAATTAGCACAGATCCCGTTCCATAAACCACATATGTAATAGAGAAGACCTACTCTTTGCTCAGTGAACTGGACTCAACACCCCCTATGCACCGCAGAGGAATATATGTGACAAGTCAGAATCTTAAAACCTACGTATTGATATGTCTCCGTAAGGGAATCAAGTGTGTGTAGAGCGGCAGAAATACTGCAGTGAAATTCAGCTGAAGCCCATTATAAAAATAAATTTCGAAAAACAAAAAAACACAAAGAGAGAGAAAGAGAGAGAAATTCTTACAAAATTCGTCCAGGGGCTGTGATGCACCCTGGATTGACCTCATCTACCCCCACAGCTGGATGACACATGAGGCTGGACACTTAGGGCTGAGAGGATTGGTGAGGTTGGGTGAGCAAATGCAGACCCTTTAAAGCAGTACTGCGCGCTACCCATTCCACGGGCCCCAACTCTCCAGGTTTAAGGGTATCTTCCTACAGCTAAAACACGCATGGGAAACCCAGAGGATGGTACACCGTGTGATCGGGAAAGGTTTCTAAAACGTACCATACTTTTCCTCTCCTGGTGCTCGGGTTCGCCATTCCAGCCGCTTTACTAACCATCTCCCCATTTGGAGAGTCAGCGCCTTAAACCTCCTGTTTCGCACAGTCTGCAATTAGTGCGGAGGATGAACGGGATGAGGGGGAACCAATGAGAGAACAGCTGTAGGTGTTTGGACGGGCACATGCACCTCTAATTTCCCATCAGGAGGAAGAATTAACCAAAGCCTCAGCCTGCCGCCCCGGAACCAGAATAGGGCCTGAAGCAATCCTGCGGTTTTGCGGCCAGTTCACAAAAGAGCGAGTTGAAAAATGGAGCTCAGGGGCACTGCAGTTCACAAACCTGCAGAGTTAAAAAGGACAACTTTCCTCGAAAAATATATGGAGGTAAGGCAACGAAGAGGATTTGAAACCAAGGCAGAATTGCAGCAGACACGTTTCACCAGGTAGATTGGAGTCTCCTTTAAAGCACATGAAAAGCGGCTGAACTTCGACAATGATGCAGTTGCCCAAAAAGGGCGTATGCGTTTTTGCCTGAATATATTCAGGAAAAAACGCATACGCCCTTCTTGGCCAATCAAGGAAGCGGGCAATGGAAATCCGCACAGCAAAGAAGTCTCTCTTCAACCTGTCCAAAGGGCCATCCGAAAAAAGTGTAAAAACCAGAGAGGCAGGACAGGCCATGCAGACCAGGGAGCCTTGTTACCCTGATTGGCCGGATTTTAATTGCCAACAGCCACTCTGGAGAAGTGTATGGTGTTTCCGGAAACATGTGAAAAACAGAGCTACAGAGCATAGGGCACTTCCACTCACGGGCATATATCTTGGGAAATATAAAAATCAACAAGA
>NW_020841951.1:0-1500 GCF_003676395.1 Aethalodelphis obliquidens | reverse complement strand
ATTTTCCTTCACATCAGTGATAGAAGAAGAAATGTTTCTGGAAATCACTGCTAATTACACAGAACTGATTTTTCCAAAAGCAAATTTCTTTATGATTCTCTGTGATCTGAATTTCACTGCATTTCTATTCCTGAAAAAAAAAAAGATCGCTGACAAGTAGAATGACAGCTTAACCAGAATGTTTGATGAATGGCACATTATTGGTTTCCAATGTGTCATCCACAGCCTATGGATATCCAAGCTGCCTGTGGGAAGGTTGATACCTAATCAAAATCAGAGTTGTAAGTAAAAGGAAGCAGTGCTATGGCTTAAGCAAACAACCATATCTACTGTAAGGACACTAGGAAATTACTGGATTTTTTGATTAAAAAATGTATTAAGGCTTAGGATATGAAGACTGATAGAACTGATGGAAATATAAGAGCAGTACTACCCCATAGGTAAGTACAGGAATCATAGGGACTCCATATATAGTTTTTCATGATTACAAGACATTCGGGAAATTCAACTAACTTTAGATGTATTTTCTTTGGAGAACTATGTTGTATTTCTTCCTGCATTGTTTTACTATATTATTAACAGATATTGTTCCCAAGAACACACATTAATAGCTCTACTACATACAAATCTCATCTTCTTCGAGTCTGTTTCCAAGGGAATTCTATCTGCTACAGAATCTGATTGGGTCAATTAGATATTATCTCATTATCCAATACATGGTGTTTCTAATAGGATAAGTTTCTGATGATGAATAAACTCCTGGTCTTCCTTATGCCTGTCTGTACATGGTGGATTTTACCAAGGTGCGAAAAAGAAAAAAAAATTGATATTAAGAATAAAAACATACCTTTTACAAAATATATAAATAAGTGTATTAGAGTAGGTCTTAAAAAGAATACCAGTCCACAGTATTACTAGAGAGAGGATAAAATAACATAACAGTTAATACATTGCTGAGATTGTAAGACGATAAGGCAGGCAATTAAGTTCTCCCATCAAAGAAATAAAACACAAAACAATAAAAATAACAAAAGATGACTTGTAATCAGAGAAGTGATTTTAGTCAAAGAAATCTGAGACTGTCTTAGAGGCAAATTCAATATCAGTTTAGGAAAAACTGACTAAATCATGGACTTGTGCTAAGTTGGGGATGAATCTTACACCTGTATATTAAGTGCAGAGTCTCACTGGGGGCTAAAACAGGAGGCTACAAAAATGTGCCTATCACTAATGGAAGGCTGTAAGAAATCATATTTTTATGCTGTGGCTGGGGGTTAATAATAATATACCCTGCATGTTTGCAATTACAGATCTCACTTGGGTCTGAAGTTCAAATTAAAAGTAGATCTCTAATCATAAAAATCATATATCGATAAATTGAAGCTAAGCTCAAGATAGTTTCCCAGGTTAATAGTGTTCCTTGGAACCCAGAAGAAGCACATTTAAACCTATCTTAGAGGAAATTATTCTCTACTTAAGCCCTCAGAATTTCAACAAACT
>NW_020841950.1:879-1500 GCF_003676395.1 Aethalodelphis obliquidens | reverse complement strand
GTGACCAGACACTCCTCTCTGGGAGAACAGTGTGCAGGACCCATCAAAGTCCCACAGGTGTGACCCTTTACTAGCAGTGCTGATTCTTAGAGTCGATCCCACTACAATCCCTGCACCATTTTTCAAAGATGTCATTTCAAGGATACTCATCACAGCACTGGCTGAAACAGAAGGTGATCGGAAACAACACTAATGTTCATGGAGAGGGGGTGAGATCCATCAGTCCTGGTCCACACGGATGAATGGTTGCTGTGCAGCTGGGAAAGTGGTTGCAGGGTCTCTACCTGACGACAGGGGAGACTTCAGGGTTTATATGTGGGATGCATGTAAACCAACCGTCTGCACCCAGGATCCCATCTGTAAGACTGCATGTATGTGAAATCAACATAGATGTAAATGAATCTGCTTGTGTGTGAGAGAGAGAGAGAGACAGAGACAGAGAGACAGGAGGAGAGACAGAGCCTGAGAGAGATGCACCAAGCCATCCGTGACAGTCGCCTCTGGGGGTGGGGTTTGCAAAGCTCTTCTCTTCTCCCTTAGGTGATACTTCAATTTTTATAATGTGTGTATTACTTTAATAATTCTACAAAGATTAAAGTCGTATGTCGTGTGATCCATTTG
>NW_020841950.1:0-869 GCF_003676395.1 Aethalodelphis obliquidens | reverse complement strand
CACTAATAATAGAGAAATGCCCTTGAACATAGAAAAAGATGCTTGATTTCACCAATAATAGAGAAATGCAAATCACATTACACTGACATCATGAATTAGTTCTCGTCTATCGAGGCGAAAAAAATCCGGAATTCTGACGAAATGCTCTGCTGGAGAAGCTGTGGAAGAATATGGGCAAAGAGCGTGTTACCAGCTTCAGAGGCAGGGTCTGGGGAACGGGCGGCAGGTGCCACGTCCGGTGGCAAAGCTGAAAGAAGCAGCCCCCGGAGCAGCCCAGGAAGCCGGCCAAGGGGGTGGTGAGGAAGGTGAGGCATTCCCGCAGAAACAGGAGGACGGGCAGAGGGAACGCCAGGGGCTAAAAGGGAAGCCGCGGGGAAGGGCCCCTGCCACGGGGGGAATTCAGAAATCTGGCCAAAAAAATAAGCTTTTCCTTCTGCCCGAGGCAATGATGATCCTTAGCCCCACTCTTGCGTAAACATCTGGATTCCCTGCCATAACATCTGTTGCCACCTACAGCTAGAATAAAGTGTTGTGTCAAAACCTATTGTACATTTACATACAGTGTACATACAGTGGCTCATCTTTTCTTTAGTTCTTCACAGCCATTTCTACCTCATCTGTGAGATCAGAGTAAACCCAGCCCAGAATGTGTGTTCTTCGGGTTCTGTTCTATCCTGAATTCTGTTCCACCTGGAATTAAACCAACTCATTTCAAATGGAAAAAAAACAAAGAGTATGTTATCAATGAGAAGAATTTGATTCCATCTAACAAAGTTATGGGTACATTGCCCTTTGACCTGGCAATCCCACTTCTAGGAATCTATCCTGAAGGTACACCTCCACAAGTCAAAATGTTATATGCCTGAGGT
>NW_020841949.1:0-1502 GCF_003676395.1 Aethalodelphis obliquidens | reverse complement strand
GACTTATAGATGAAATTTATATTTATATTCAATAAGGTTCACTCTTTATTCTATTACTATATATATTTTCACAAGTTCATAGTGCAATGTTTCCACCACTGCAATTTCACAGAGAAGAATTTCACCATCCTTAAATATTGCCCATGTTTCACATATCAAACACCTTCTCCCCAATTCCTGCTAAATGCTCATATGTTTGCTTTATTTATAGACTTGCCTTTTCCCAAATGTGAGATAGGTGAAATCGAACGTTTTCAGACCGATTTTTTAAATAACAATATGCACTTAGGATTCCCTCATGTCCTATCATGGTATAATAGTTTAATATTTAAACTGCTGAATACAATTCCACAGCATGAATGCATCACTCATTGTTTATGTACTAATTTATGGAAGAACATATTTGTGGCTTCCATTTTTTCTCAGTTGTAAAAGAAAAGACCACAATAATTCATGGGCAGTCTGTGATGGAGATATAAGTTTCAAGTCAGTTATGTAAATATTACGAGCATGACTTCTGGGGTCTTACATTAAGCTCTGTCTAGGTGTGTGAGTGACTGCAAGGAGGATGGGCTCTGATGCAGAGACCACTCAGGTGACCCAGGCATCGTGCTGAAAGGATGTCAGAGCCCAAGCAATGTCCACACGAGGTGGACCCAATGCCAGCCCTCAGACCTGGCTGAGCCCCAGCCTACAGTCAGGGTCACCCTCCCTTACACGTGAGTGTGCATCAGAGGAGCAGGTCCTGTAGCTGAACTTGAGCCTCTCACAGCGACCCTGCATTGGGCAGGGTGGGCTTCTCCTCCAGGCCCTCCCTAAGCAGAGACGGTGAACAAAATAAAGAGCTGCTTTCAGTGTAAACTGTCAGGGGTTGTGGCAGGGTTTTGTGCATCAGTCAGCACCTGGAACATAATTATTCATTCCCCCGTGTGATCCTATTCCATATGTGGTAAGTATATGGCACAGTGGGACTGGATGAGGGGACAAAGGTCGCACTGTGAGCGGAGATGCTATGAAACAGTGCAGATCCAAGTCCAGGGCCAAGGTCCTCCCCAGGATGCAGGAGGACCTAAGAGCTCAGGCAGGAATCCTGGGCTGTCCCAGGTAGGAAGACACACCTGTGTGGATAGAGAGGTAACACCATCTGACTCACACTTTAGCAGGACCACGCTGACACTGGCGAGGTAGTTAGGAGACGTTGGGACACTATTACACCCTAGCCACACTCGACCTCAAGGCATCCATTTCTAGTTTAATCTTGTAGTAGTTTTTATTCCATTCAGCAGCCTATGACAGGATTAACATTCTTATTCTTTATTATTCTGTGAGCATTTGTCTCTCTCCAAGATTTAAATTTGTTGCTGTCTTCGTTCTATAATTATCTGATATATTGGTGAGATTTTGATAATGAGCAACTTGCCCCATTTTGAGGCTGTTTTAAAAACACTAAATAAGAAGCATTTTCTCAGCTTCTCATCTCTCTGCGTCTCCAAGACGAGTAT
>NW_020841948.1:0-1502 GCF_003676395.1 Aethalodelphis obliquidens | reverse complement strand
TAAGGAAGTTACTTAGGTTTCAGTATGAACAAAAACTATACAAAAAAATTTATGAGCAGGGAAATGTGAACACTCACTGGATATTTGATTATACTAAGGAATTTTTTTGGGGGGGTCTGATAATAGCAAAGTGACTATGTGGTTTTTTTTTTAATAAGTGCTTACCTTTTTTTTTTTCACACACACACACTGTATTTTCTTCTTACAAGAGATAAACTGACACCAAGCATTGTAAATGGATGACCACAACAAAATCAACAATGACTGCAATAATCAAACACACTCACACTATGTCATAATATTGACATTCAGTCCAGTAATCCTCCATTGTAACAGCTCCTTTACTTTGCAGTGATAATTGATTTGTATACTTTTTGCCTCTGAGTCTTGTGGGATATTTTTTTTTTATTCAAACAGAAAGTCACAAAAATTATAATGATCCTTATCAGTTCACTCAGTCCCATGTAATTAATTTTTTTTCATCTTGATCTTTTGTTAGCACTTTTACGAATTCATCAGTTTTCCATTAGAGTTCTGAAAATGCTTATTCATTCAGTTCAGCAGTATAGTCAGTTACCAGAAACCTGTACTTGTCAGAGTCTTTTCCATGAATTCCTTGAAGATGAAACCCTTTTATAGGAACATTTTGGCAAAAGCATCAGAGTACACCCAGAACCGTCTGTAAATGACAAAAGACTTAAAAATGACCACGGTTAAAGATTTGATGAACGTTCATAATAATGCAATTGACAAGGAAATTTAGTTATTTCTGAGATATACATTTTAAATAACTAGAATTATGACTTATAACATTACACCAGAACGTATAAGATTTTTAGAAATTTCATGTAATGTCTGAAACATTTATGTTAACATATTTCCATACAAACAACCCAAAGAAAGTTTAGTATTAGTTGTTTTTTTAGTTTTTTTGTTTTTTTATACTGCAGGTTCTTATTAGTCATCAATTTTATACACATCAGTGTATACATGTCAATCCCAATCGCCCAGTTCATCACACCACCATCCCCACCTCACCGCGGTTTTCTCCCCTTGGTGTCCATATGTTTGTTCTCTACATCTGTGTCTCAACTTCTGCCCTGCAAACCAGTTCATCTGTATCATTTTTCTAGGTTCCAAATACATGCGTTAATATACGATATTTGTTCTTCTCTTTCTGATTACTTCACTCTGTATGAGTCTCGAGATCCATCCACGTCTCAACAAATGACTCAATTTTGTTCCTTTTTATGGCTGAGTAATATTCCATCGTATGTACCACATCTTCTTTATCCATTTATCTGTTGATGGGCATTTAGGTTACTTCCATGACCTGGCTATTGTAAATAGTGCGGCAATGAACACTGGGGTCCATGTGTCTTTTTGAATTATGGTTTTCTCTGGGTATATGCCCAGTAGTGGGTTTGCTGGATCATATGGTAATTCTGTTTTTATTTTTTTAAGGAACCTCCATACTGTTCTCCATAGTGGCTGTATCAATT
>NW_020841947.1:0-1502 GCF_003676395.1 Aethalodelphis obliquidens | reverse complement strand
ACACAAAAGACCCCGAACAGCCAAAGCAATCTTGAGAAAGAAAAACGGAACTGGAGGAATCAGGCTCCCTGACTTCAGACTATACTACAAAGCTGGAGTAATCAAGACAGTATGGTTCTGGCACAAAAACAGAAATATAGATCAATGGAACAGGATAGAAAGCCCAGAGATAAACCCATGCACATATGGTCGCCTTATCTTTTTTTTTTTTTTTAATAAATTTATTTATTTATTTTTGGGTGTGTTGGGCCTTCGTTTCTGTGTGAGGGCTTTCTCTAGTTGTGGTAAGAGGCAGCTACTCTTTATCGTGGTGCGCGGGCCTCTCACTATCGCGGCCTCTCTTGTTGCGGAGCACAGGCTCCAGACGCGCAGGCTCAGTAGTTGTGGCTCATGGGCGTAGTTGCTCCGCAGCATGTGGGATCTTCCCAGACCAGGGCTCGAACCCATGTTCCCTGCATTGGCAGGCAGATTCTCAACCACTGCGCCACCGGGGAAGCCCTCACCCTATCTTTGATAAAGGAGGCAAGAATATACAGTGGAGAAAAGACAGCCTCTTCAATAAGTGGTGCTGGGAAAACTGGACAGCTACATGTAAAGGAATGAAATTAGAACACTCCCTAATACCATACACAAAAATAAACTCAAATTGGATTAAAGACCTAAATGTAATGCCAGACACCATCGAACTCTTAGAGGAAAACATAGGCAGAACACTCTATGACATAAATCACAGCAAGATCCTTTTTGACCCACCTCCTAGAGAAACGGAAATAAAAACAAAAATAAACAAATGGGACCTAATGAAACTTCAAAGCTTTTGCACAGCAAAGGAAACCATAAACAAGACCAAAAGACAACCCTCAGAATGGGAGAAAATATTTGCAAGTGAAGCAACTGACAAAGGATTCATCTACAAAATTTACAAGCTGCTCATGCAGCTCAACATTAAAAAAAACAAACAACCCATTCCAAAAACGGGCAGAAGACCTAAATAGACATTTCTCCAAAGAAGATAAAGAGATTGCCAACAAGCACATGAAAGAATGCTCAACATCATTAATCATTAGAGAAATGCAAATCAAAACTTCACTGAGGTATCATCTCAGACTGGTCAGAATGGCCATCATGAAAAAAATCTACAAACAGTAAGTGCTGGAGAGGGTGTGGAGAAAAGGGAGCCCTCTTGCACTGTTGGTGGGAATGTAAATTGATACAGCCACTATGGAGAACAGTGTGGAGTTTCCTTAAAAAACTGAAAATTGAAGTACCATACGACCCAGCAATCCCACTAGTGGGCATATACCCTGAGAAAACCATAATTCAGAAAGAGTCATGTACCGAAATGTTCATTGCAGCTCTATTTACAATAGCCAGGACATGGAAGCAACCTAAGTGTCCATCAACAGATGAATGGATAAAGACAATGTGGCACATATATACAATGGAATATTACTGAGCCCTAAATGGGAACGAAACTGAGTTATTTGTAGTGAAGTGGATGG
>NW_020841946.1:0-1503 GCF_003676395.1 Aethalodelphis obliquidens | reverse complement strand
AACCAACAAACAGAGATGAACAATACAATAACTGAAATGAAAAATACACTAGAAGGGGGCTTCCCTGGTGGCGCAGTGGTTGAGAGTCCACCTGCCGATGCAGGGGACATGGGTTCGTGCCCTGGTCTGGTAAGATCCCACATGCCAAGGAGCGGTTGGGCCCGTGAGCCATGGCCGCTGAGCCTGCACATCCAGAGCCTGTGCTCCACAACGGGAGAGGCCACAAAAGTGAGAGGCCCGCGTACTGCAAAAAAAAAAAATACACTAGAAGGAATCAATAGTAGAATAACTGAGGCACAAGAACCAATAACTGGCCTGGAGACAGAAAGGTGGAATTCACTGCTGCAGAAAAGAATAAAGAAAAAAGAATGCAAGGAAATGAAGACAGCTTAAGAGACCTCTGGGATAACATTAAACGCAACAAAATTTGCATTATAGGGATCCCAGAAGGTGAAGAGAGAGAGAAAGGACCCGAGAAAATATTTGAAGAGATTATAGTCGGAAACTTCCCTAGCACGGGAAAGGAAATAGTAGCCACCCAAGTCCAGAAAGCACAGAGAGTCCCAGGCAGGATAAACCCAAGGAGAAAAATGCCGAGACACATAATAATCAAACTGACAAAAATTAAAGACAAAGAAAAATTATTGAAAGCACAAGGGAAAAATGACAACATACAAGGGAACTCCCATAAGGTTAACAGCTGATTTCTCAGCAGAAACTCTACAAACCAGAAGGGAGTGGGCTGATATATTTAAAGTGATGAAAGGGAAGAACCTACAACCCAAAGAACTCTACCCAGCAAGATCTCATTCAGATTCAATGGAGAAATCAAAAGCTTTACAGACAAGCAAAAGCTAAGAGAACTCAGCACCACCAAACCAGCTCTACAACAAATGCTAAAGGAACCTATCTAAGTGGGAAACACAACAGAAGAAAAGAATCTACAAAAACAAACACATAACAATTAAGAAAACAGTAATAGGAATATACATATCAATATTTACCTTAAATGTGAATGGATTAAATGCTCCAAACAAAAGACACAGTCTTGCTGAATGGATACAAAAACAAGATCCATGTATATGCAGTCTATAAGAGACCCATTTCAGACCTAGGGAAACATACAGACTGAAAGTGAGGGGATGGAAAAGGATATTCCATGCAAATGAAAATCAAAAGAAAGCTGGAGTAGCAATACTCATATCAGATACAATAGACTTTAAAATAAAGAGTGTTACAAGAGACAAGGAAGGACACTACATAATGATCAAGGGATCAATCCAAGAAGAAGACATAACAATTATAAATATATATGTACCCAACATAGGAGCACCTCAATACATAAGGCAACTGCTAACAGCTATAAAAGAGAAAATCGACAGCAACACAATAATAGCAGGGGACTTTAACACTTTACTTACACCAATGGAGAGCATCCAGACAGAAAATTAATAAAGAAACACAAACTTTAAATGACACAAGAGACCAAATAGATTTAATTGA
>NW_020841945.1:0-1503 GCF_003676395.1 Aethalodelphis obliquidens | reverse complement strand
AATTGATACAGCCACTATGGAGAACAGTATGGAGGTTCCTTAAAAAAATAAAAACAGAATTACCATATGATCCAGCAAACCCACTACTGGGCATATACCCAGAGAAAACCATAATTCAAAAAGACACATGGACCCCAGTGTTCATTGCCGCACTATTTACAATAGCCAGGTCATGGAAGTAACCTAAATGCCCATCAACAGATAAATGGATAAAGAAGATGTGGTACATACGATGGAATATTACTCAGCCATAAAAAGGAACAAAATTGAGTCATTTGTTGAGACGTGGATGGATCTCGAGACTCATACAGAGTGAAGTAATCAGAAAGAGAAGAACAAATATCGTATATTAACGCATGTATTTGGAACCTAGAAAAATGATACAGATGAACTGGTTTGCAGGGCAGAAGTTGAGACACAGATGTAGAGAACAAACATATGGACACCAAGGGGGGAAAACCGCGGTGAGGTGGGGATGGTGGTGTGATGAACTGGGCGATTGGGATTGACATGTATACACTGATGTGTATAAAATTGATGACTAATAAGAACCTGCAGTATAAAAAAACAAAAAAACTAAAAAAACAACTAATACTAAACTTTCTTTGGGTTGTTTGTATGGAAATATGTTAACATAAATGTTTCAGACATTACATGAAATTTCTAAAAATCTTATACGTTCTGGTGTAATGTTATAAGTCATAATTCTAGTTATTTAAAATGTATATCTCAGAAATAACTAAATTTCCTTGTCAATTGCATTATTATGAACGTTCATCAAATCTTTAACCGTGGTCATTTTTAAGTCTTTTGTCATTTACAGACGGTTCTGGGTGTACTCTGATGCTTTTGCCAAAATGTTCCTATAAAAGGGTTTCATCTTCAAGGAATTCATGGAAAAGACTCTGACAAGTACAGGTTTCTGGTAACTGACTATACTGCTGAACTGAATGAATAAGCATTTTCAGAACTCTAATGGAAAACTGATGAATTCGTAAAAGTGCTAACAAAAGATCAAGATGAAAAAAAATTAATTACGTGGGACTGAGTGAACTGATAAGGATCATTATAATTTTTGTGACTTTCTGTTTGAATAAAAAAAAAATATCCCACAAGACTCAGAGGCAAAAAGTATACAAATCAATTATCACTGCAAAGTAAAGGAGCTGTTACAATGGAGGATTACTGGACTGAATGTCAATATTATGACATAGTGTGAGTGTGTTTGATTATTGCAGTCATTGTTGATTTTGTTGTGGTCATCCATTTACAATGCTTGGTGTCAGTTTATCTCTTGTAAGAAGAAAATACAGTGTGTGTGTGTGAAAAAAAAAAAAGGTAAGCACTTACTAAAAAAAACACCACATAGTCACTTTGCTATTATCAGACCCCCCCAAAAAAATTCCTTAGTATAATCAAATATCCAGTGAGTGTTCACATTTCCCTGCTCATAAATTTTTTTGTATAGTTTTTGTTCATACTGAAACCTAAGTAACTTCCTTA
>NW_020841944.1:0-1505 GCF_003676395.1 Aethalodelphis obliquidens | reverse complement strand
GTGGGGAGTCCCCCCTCCCTCCTAGCTTGGGGGCCCTGGGGCTGGGCTGGGAGGGGCTGAGCCTGGTGCCCTCCGTTCTGCACCAGTGCCTGACTGGCAGGGCCAGCTGAATTTGGGCCCAGGCGTCACCCTGGGAGGTAGGGCCAGGCTGCACCAGCCTGGCCCCTGAGCACAAGGAGGGACCCTTGGGGGGCCTGTGCCTGTCTGGCTGGGCAGGCGTTTCCCGCCGGACCAGTTGGTGTCAGGCGGGACTTGGCCCCAGCTCCCTGGGCAGAGCTCAGGGTGTGAGGACAAGCTTTGCCTCCGGGTCAGGGTGGCCACATTTTGTCCGCTGCTGCCGCCGGCGGGGCGGGGGCATGCGCCCGGGCCTGGGCAGAGTCCTGCCAGGAGCATTTGGGGTGTTTCTATTGTTGGCTTGTTCCTGTTCCGTGTGGCCCGGTGTGTGAGCTGGGGCTGTAGGTGACAGATTACCAGTTGGTCGTCCCCCACCCACACACAGCCCCCACCCCTGCCGCCTGGAGGGGCAGGCTGGGTTGTGGTGGTGAGCTGCGGGGGGACCCCCCAGGTGGCATGTGCCTGCAGCTTGCCATCTCCCTCCTTTGAGCAGATGTATGTTTTTATAGTAATGGAAAATCAAACTGGATAGTAAGTTGAATTCATTTTTTTCTTCTGCTGTGTCAATAGTTGGAGTAACCCCTAGAGACTAGTGAACTTCTTGCCCCAGAGCTTCTACCCTCCAGAGGTTGCAAAGATCAGTGAGGGCATGAGCTTTGGGGGACCAGTTCAAACCAGTGACTCTTGTCCCTCTTGGTCTGGCATTGGGGCAGGTGCCCAGGTGGGCGGGCATTGCCCCCTCCCCAGGCATTCCCCCCACACCCCACCCCACCCCAGGTGTAGTCTGTCCTCTCAGCCACCTCCTTGGTCAGTGCCTAAGCTGTGCCCGAGCCCTCAGGGACCTTCTCCTGGTGGGCTCTCTCCCCCTGCCTGGGCTCCCGGCCCACGTGTTGGTATTTATTTTCTGTAGTAAAATCCATTTTTAATGCCGTTACTTTTGAAATAATATAGAGAGAAACAAATGTGATGTGTTTAAGTTGCCCTCTGTGAGTTTTTAATGTGATCTATGGCTGAGGTAGTGATGGAAGGAGCTGTTCGGCTTGGGGGAATTTGGTGTCATAAAGAAAAAGAGCTTGCTGTTTATTATGGTTGCTGGGCTGGGGGGTCTGGAGCAGGGTCGTGGGGGCAGGGAGCCCCAGCACCCCCAGGTGCTGTGGATGGACAGGGCTGCTTCTCAGTTTGGAGGTGTGTGGGTTCCAGGATTGTTTTGCATTGCTCCGCAGCCCTTGATGGGGCCTTTGGTGAGGGGGCTTGGGAGCTGGGGGGCTTTGTCCCCCCCATTCCACCTGGTTAGATTGGGGCAGGGAGGCTTATGGAACCCCCTGCTGAGCTCAGTGGGGGGTATACTGTAGGGAGGATGGATTTGGATTCTAAAGGAGATTAAGAGACAG
>NW_020841943.1:0-1508 GCF_003676395.1 Aethalodelphis obliquidens | reverse complement strand
ATTGGTAAGTTTTCAGTGGATGACTTTATTACCATTCAGAACTCAGTCAGATGGAACAGTACTCCTCAATGATTGAGAAATCAATCTTCCTCAAACTTCATGTATCACCATCTGCAAACATTGCTCTCTCTCACAGATTACCTGCCTTCAGCTATGGATGAGACAGTGAGATGCATTTCATTCTCCTCTTCCTGGACACACAGAACAATGACCTTTTCTAACCTCCCTTGGAGCCAGGCAGAGGTCAAGTTTTTGCATTCTTGTTGAAAGGGTGTGGGTCTACCACTTTCAGGCCTGGCCAGGAGATACTATGCATGATTGCCCATGTTCCCTTCTGCTGTAGTTTAGGTAGTCATGCATTTAAGACAACACCTCAAGGTGGAGGGGGCATGGGTTCCTGATTCACTACTTGAAAGCAATCTGCTAAGAATGAACCACCTAATTCACACTGGTCTCTGACAAGAGAAATAAACATTTATTAAGTTAAGACACTTGGCTTTCAGGAGTGTTTGTTAGACTACCTAGCATCAATTACCTTGAGTAATTCATTGCTAAACTGGTACACTGGTAATAACCACAGACTAGTGATGAGTCTACTTAATTCCAATCCTCTCCATTTCTCATTGTTGATTTACTCTGTACTCACCAGAAATTATTTTTCATAGGACTTCTTGATGACCATGTCAGTCTAGAATTACCCATAGTACCTCTATGTCTATCTCTTCCTCCAATTCAACTTCCCAGTAGGGGACCTGGCATTACCCCTCTGTGTAGATACAACCATGGAGGATCAGGTCCTAATGAGATCGTATCTAGAAGGGCCCTGTTCTGCAAGGTTTATGGTTTATTTTGCTATACCTTGGTTTCATATGTTGGTTTACGATACGCAGGGCTCTCACTCTTGTGGCCTCTCCCGTTGCGGAGCACAGGCTCCGGACGCGCAGGCTCAGCGGCCATGGCTCACGGGCCCAGCCGCTCCGCGGCATGTGGGATCTTCCCGGACCGGGGCACGAACCCGTGTCCCCTGCATCGGCAGGCGGACTCTCAACCACTGCGCCACCAGGGAAGCCCCCATATGTTGGTTTAAAATAAAAAGTGACATGATTTTTTTTTCCATTTTTATTTATTTTTTTAACATCTTTATTGGGGTATAATTGCTTTACAATGGTGTGTTAGTTTCTGCTTTATAACAAAGTGAATCAGTCATACATAAACATATGTTCCCATATGTCTTCCCTCTTGCGTCTCCCTCCCTCCCACCCTCCCTATGTGACATGATTTTTGAAGGTTGAAGCTGAGTGGCTGAACCAAATTTCTATAATCAAGTTAACATATATTTTCCCCCTGAGTCTGTACTAGGTCATTTCTTAAAAATTATTTTTTCTATCCTATGAATCTATATGTTTACATAAGCATTAGCTATTATTCCCAACATCTATGTTACGGATGGAAAATAGGATGCTTCTCGTGTCCCAACTCAAATCAAACAGTAAAGCATTGTTTACATT
>NW_020841942.1:0-1508 GCF_003676395.1 Aethalodelphis obliquidens | reverse complement strand
CTCTATAGTTATTTGTTGAAGTGTACATATATGCTTTATAGATTTCTATGAACACTTTATATTTCATAATTAAAAATATTTGTAAAAGTGCTCTAAAAGATTATGTCACATAGTGGTGCATTGAATCATTTGTTTTATAATGTGCTGTATGGTAGACTGTTTTCAAAACTCAGATTATGTTTCAAATTATTTTCATTCTAATATTGTTTATTGAAGCCTTCTTCTGTTTATTTATTATTTACAATATTATATTTAGTAATACCTAAAATTTTGGGCAGTTTTAGATTTACAAAGCATTGAGCACGTGGATCAGGGAGTATTGACCCGACCCCACTCCCATGTTCCCCTATTAGTAACATCTTAGCTCCCATGGTATATTGATGACAATTAATGAACCAATGTCAATATGTTATTGTCTACTAAAGGCTATCATTGCTTCAGATTTCCTCACCTTTTACCCAATGTCCTTTTTCTGTTCCAAGATCTCATCTAAATTATCAAATTACATATAGTTTTCATGTCTCCTTAGGTTTCTCTTGGCTGTAACAGATTCTCAGACTTTCCTTGTTTTTGACCAAAAGTTTGTTTAGAAACCTGACAGTCTGGGGGAATACTGGTCAGGTATATTGTAGGATGCCCCTCTATTGGAATTTGATGCTTTTCTTAAGATTATCTTGGGTTTCTCTGTTTTTTTGGAGGAAGATTACGGAGGGAATTTTGTCACATTTTAATCATATCATATCATTATGATATGATTATCATATCATATCATAATATGATATCATATCATAATATGATATCATAATCATATCATTATCAAAGTAATTTATGGCTTTTTTTTTTTTTTTGGCCACGCCTCGCAGTTTGTGGGATCTTAGTTCCCTGGCCAGGGATAGAACCTGGGCCCTAGGTAGTGAAAGCGCAGAGTGCTAACCACTGGACTGCCAGGGAATTCCCAGTTTATGACTCTTGATGTTGACTTGGTTAAAATGGTGTTTGGCAGGGTCCACCTCTATAAATTGACTACCCCTCCTCGAGTCCCATCACCACTTGCCACTCTGCACCAGCTTCTCACACGCAGGGAGCACTCTCTTCCTGTAGCAGGGAGTACTATATAATTTATTAACCAGTTCTTTCTTTATTTTATTTTTTAAGTAACAGACTTCTATTGTATTAATCATTTATATTTTTGTATATGGTTGTTTTCTCTTTTGTTTTTTGAATTGTTTTATCATTTTTATCTTTTTTTTCTTTCAAATAATTCTGAGGTATTTTGGTTTAGTTTTTACTAACTACTTGCAGACAACATAAAAATCAATAGATTTTTAGCTATTATATGGATATTGTTGTAAATGTTATGTGGATAGTCATTTTTAAATAAATATGGTGGTGTTCCCTTTTTTCATTATTGACTTTCAATTTTATTTCATGATTGAAATAAAAGATTGATCAAGAGGGTACTCGATACGTAGATTCTGTGGAATTTTTATTGAGATTTATTATGTGGT
>NW_020841941.1:0-1508 GCF_003676395.1 Aethalodelphis obliquidens | reverse complement strand
TGTAGAAAGCAAGAGAGTTGATATAATACTTATATAAAACCGTGAAGATGGAACTATCGTCCTTGGTCCTTACCATATAAACACACACACATAGACACACACACACTTAATGGAGATTGAAAATTTACTTATTTATTATTTTCCAAACCAACAGATGCACACCTAAATCTCCAATGGTAATGTCTATGATAAGCTTTTTTAGTCAGGGTATCATATGTAGACATAGCAGTTTCAATTCAAAATCAGGCTGCCACCTGTTAAATATACAGGAGTCCATGTTTATGTGCCATGATCCATCACTGTTGTGCTAAAGCCATGTAAGCAAATTAAATGGGGATATCTAGGAATCACGACTACTACATTTTTCATATCTTTGACAGTAATACACATCTCTTCAATAATTCCAGAAATGCAGTATTGCTGTTGATTTCAAGCTTGTTGGAATGGGAGACGAGTTCAGTTCAGTTTCATTTGGCTTTCCTACACAAATTTGAAAAGCAAGACAAGGGGTGTTCTATCACTAACTGTGTTTTTTCCACTTATATATCAGGAACGGGACAAATATCCACAAATTTCATTATGAACTGGTGAGCACACTGTGAGTTGGGCTTGGGTCAGAACTCAGTTTATCACCTGACATCCATATCTCTCATGCTAACAACTTGAGAGGGTATCATTTCTGTTTAATAGATGTTATTGATACCTCAGACCACTTATCTAGATGTTTTTGAAGTGTCTGAATGTTACCCCAGGTCAGTGTCAGATTCAATAATTCAGTTGCTGATTCAAGACTCGTATAAGATACACATATGCATGTGCATGTGCACACACACACACACATCCATTCATCCATCTATCTGTCATCTACCTATCTATATCTATAAATATTTTTTGACATAGCATTAAGTGAAAGAAGTGTGAGAACATTTCCCAGTTTGTGGATTTTCAATTTTCCCTTGTGAAAACTGAGTTGCTATATTTATAGAAACTTGAGAAGCTGGAGTTACTAGGTCTTCTTAATGATTCATACATTTGATCATAGTAAATATCTTTTAATCACTGATAGTATTTTTGACTTCTTTTTCTGATATTATTATAACTAAATCCATTTCTTTTTGATCAGTATTCTCCCCTTAGATTCTTTCTGTCACTTATACTTCAGACTTTCTATGTCCTGTTAAATTGGGTATGTCATAAATAAATAATAATAATTGTCTATTTAGCTAAATTAAATCTTACGTTTAATGTATTTATTGTGATTTTAATTAGCCCTTCAAATTCTTGGGTTTCGCATCTGTGGATTCAATCAACTTGGATTGAAATTTCCATTCATTTTACTACTACATTTTATATGAGGGACTTGAGCATCAGCAGATTTTGGTATATGCAGGGGCTCCTGGGACCAATCCCCCTCAGATACCAAGGGATGACTGTAATCTTCTGCTGTTGGATAAGTACTTAATAAATGTCAATTAGATACAGTTGATAATGATGGTGGTTCAGTTCAA
>NW_020841940.1:0-1509 GCF_003676395.1 Aethalodelphis obliquidens | reverse complement strand
TTACTTCAAAGGGGCTGCATTTGCTCACCGAACCTCACCAATTCTCTCATCCCCAAGTGTCCTGCCTTATGTCTCACCCAGCTGTGGGTGTAGATGTGGTAAATCCAGGTTTCTTCACAAGCCCTGAACGAATTATTGAAGAATTTCTCTGTCTTTCACTGTCTTTGTGTTTTGTTTTTGAAATTTATTTTTATAATGGGGTTTTGCTGATTTTCACTGCTGTGTTTATGCCTCTCTACACACACTTGATTCTCTTATGGAGACACATAGATACATAGGTTTTAAGATTCTTACTAGTCAGATATATTCCTCTGCGGTGAATAGGGTGTGTTGAGTCCACTTCGTTGAGTAAGCAGTAGGTCTTTTCTATTACATATTTGGTTTATGGAACGGTATCTGTGCTAATTTCAATCTCTGGATTTATGCAGTATCCCAACTCACCTTTCCCCTTAAGCAAGCATAAGTTTGTTTTCTAAATGTGAGACTGTGTTCTGTTTTGTAATTCAGTTCATGTGTAGCCAAGTTTCCATTCCCTCTATA
Source organism: Aethalodelphis obliquidens (assembly GCF_003676395.1). Lineage (NCBI taxonomy): Eukaryota > Metazoa > Chordata > Mammalia > Artiodactyla > Delphinidae > Aethalodelphis > Aethalodelphis obliquidens. The sequence continues at coordinate 969 of NW_020841940.1, read as the reverse complement.
AGTGATATCTTATGATAAGTTTCTTTTTCTGTGTGACTTATTTCCTTAGAATCATTGTACCTGAATCCACTCATTATGCTGCTATGGGCCTGATGACATAGATTTCATTGCTGAGTGATATTGCATTGTACATAAGTACCACAACTTTTTTATCCATTTTTCGCTTTCTGGGATATTTAAGTTGTACCATAGTCGATGTTCTTGTAAACACAGCAGCCCTAAACTTTGGGGTGGCCGTGTCTTGTTGATTTTAAATTTCCTAAGCTATAGGGCCATAAGTGGAAGCGCCCTAGGCTCTGTAGCTTTGTTTTTTAGATGTTTCAGGAAACACCCTACACTTCTCCAGAGTGGCTGTTGGCAATTTACATCCCGCCCATCAGCATAACAAGGCCCCCTGTTCTCCATGGCCTGTCCTGCCTTTCTGGCTTTTACACTTTTTTTAGATGTCCCTTTTGACCGATGGAAAGTTAGACTTCATTGTAGTGCAGATCTCCGTTGCAGGCTTGCTTATTTCGACAAAAAGTGCATATGCTTTTTTCCTGCATGTATTCAGCAAAAAAAGCATACGTGCTTTTTGGCCAAGTGCATCATTGTCGAAGCTCTGCCGCTTTTCATATACTTTAAATGCAGTTTCAATCTACCTCCTGAAATCTATTTCCTGCAGTTTTGCCGTGCTTTCAAGTCCTCTTCGTAGCCTTACCTCAATATATTTTTGGACGATAGCTGTCCTGTATAACTCTGCAGGTTTGTGAATTGCAGTGACCCGGAGCTCCTTTTTTCAACTCGCTTTTTTTGTGAGCTGGGTGCAAAACCACAGGATTGCGTCAGGCCCTCTTCTCGTTTTGTCACGGCACGCTGAGCCTTTTGTTAATTCTTCTTCCTGGTGGGAAATTAGAGTAAAATGTGACCGTCCAAACACCTACAGCTAGTCTCTCATTGGTTCTCCCTATTCCCTTTCATCCTCCGCAG
>NW_020841939.1:0-1509 GCF_003676395.1 Aethalodelphis obliquidens | reverse complement strand
TTACTTCAAAGGGGCTGCATTTGCTCACCGAACCTCACCAATTCTCTCATCCCCAAGTGTCCTGCCTTATGTCTCACCCAGCTGTGGGTGTAGATGTGGTAAATCCAGGTTTCTTCACAAGCCCTGAACGAATTATTGAAGAATTTCTCTGTCTTTCACTGTCTTTGTGTTTTGTTTTTGAAATTTATTTTTATAATGGGGTTTTGCTGATTTTCACTGCTGTGTTTATGCCTCTCTACACACACTTGATTCTCTTATGGAGACACATAGATACATAGGTTTTAAGATTCTTACTAGTCAGATATATTCCTCTGCGGTGAATAGGGTGTGTTGAGTCCACTTCGTTGAGTAAGCAGTAGGTCTTTTCTATTACATATTTGGTTTATGGAACGGTATCTGTGCTAATTTCAATCTCTGGATTTATGCAGTATCCCAACTCACCTTTCCCCTTAAGCAAGCATAAGTTTGTTTTCTAAATGTGAGACTGTGTTCTGTTTTGTAATTCAGTTCATGTGTAGCCAAGTTTCCATTCCCTCTATAAGTGATATCTTATGATAAGTTTCTTTTTCTGTGTGACTTATTTCCTTAGAATCATTGTACCTGAATCCACTCATTATGCTGCTATGGGCCTGATGACATAGATTTCATTGCTGAGTGATATTGCATTGTACATAAGTACCACAACTTTTTTATCCATTTTTCGCTTTCTGGGATATTTAAGTTGTACCATAGTCGATGTTCTTGTAAACACAGCAGCCCTAAACTTTGGGGTGGCCGTGTCTTGTTGATTTTAAATTTCCTAAGCTATAGGGCCATAAGTGGAAGCGCCCTAGGCTCTGTAGCTTTGTTTTTTAGATGTTTCAGGAAACACCCTACACTTCTCCAGAGTGGCTGTTGGCAATTTACATCCCGCCCATCAGCATAACAAGGCCCCCTGTTCTCCATGGCCTGTCCTGCCTTTCTGGCTTTTACACTTTTTTTAGATGTCCCTTTTGACCGATGGAAAGTTAGACTTCATTGTAGTGCAGATCTCCGTTGCAGGCTTGCTTATTTCGACAAAAAGTGCATATGCTTTTTTCCTGCATGTATTCAGCAAAAAAAGCATACGTGCTTTTTGGCCAAGTGCATCATTGTCGAAGCTCTGCCGCTTTTCATATACTTTAAATGCAGTTTCAATCTACCTCCTGAAATCTATTTCCTGCAGTTTTGCCGTGCTTTCAAGTCCTCTTCGTAGCCTTACCTCAATATATTTTTGGACGATAGCTGTCCTGTATAACTCTGCAGGTTTGTGAATTGCAGTGACCCGGAGCTCCTTTTTTCAACTCGCTTTTTTTGTGAGCTGGGTGCAAAACCACAGGATTGCGTCAGGCCCTCTTCTCGTTTTGTCACGGCACGCTGAGCCTTTTGTTAATTCTTCTTCCTGGTGGGAAATTAGAGTAAAATGTGACCGTCCAAACACCTACAGCTAGTCTCTCATTGGTTCTCCCTATTCCCTTTCATCCTCCGCAG
>NW_020841938.1:367-1509 GCF_003676395.1 Aethalodelphis obliquidens | reverse complement strand
GCTAGCCGCAAAACTGCAGGATTGTTTCAGGCCCTATTCTGGTTCCGCGGTGGCAGGCTGAGACTTTGATTAATTCTTCTTCCTAATGGGAAACTAGAGTGACATGTGCCCATCCAAAACCCTACAGCTAGTCTCTCATTTGTTCCCCCTCTCCCCGTTCATCCTCCACACTAATTGCAGACTGTGCGAAAGAGGAGGTTAAAGGCGCTGACTCTACAAGTGGGGAGATTGTTAGTAAAGCGGCTGGAATGCCAAACCCGAGCACCAGGAGAGGAAAAATGAGGTGCATTTTACAAACCTTTCCTGATGACACGGTGTGCCATCCTCTGGGTTCCCCATGCATGTTTAAGCTGAAGGAAGATACCCTTAAACGTGGAGAGTAGGGACCCATGGAATGGGTAGCACGCAGATTGCTTGTAAAGGTCTGCATTTGCTCACCCAGCCTCACCAATCCTCTCAGCCCCAAGGGTCCAGCCTTATGTCTCATCCAGCTGTGTGTGTACAAGTGGTCAACCCAGGTGGCATCAGAGCCCCTGAACGAATTTTGTAAGAATTTCTCTCTCTTTCGCTGTCTCTGTGTTTTGTTTTTGAAATTTATTTTTATAGTGGGGTTTAGCTGATTTTCACTGCTGTGTTTATGCCGCTCTACACACACTTGATTCCCTTACGAAGACATATCAATACATAGCTGTTAAGATCCTTACTAGTCAGATATATTCCTCTGCGGTGAATAGGCATTGTTGAGTCCAGTTAATTGAGCAAGGAGTAGGTCTTGTCTATTATATATTCGGTTTATTGAACGGTATCTGTGCTAATTTAAAACTCTGGTTTTATGCATCACCCCACCTCACCTTTCCCCTTAAGCAGGCATAAGTATGTTTTCTAAATGTGAGACTGTTCTGTTTTGTAATTCAGTTCCTGTGTAGCCAAGTTTACATTCCGTGTATTAGTGATATCTTATGATGTTTCTTTTTCTGTGTGACTTATTTCACTTAGAATCATCGTACTTGAATCCACTCATTATGCTGCTACGGGCCTGATGACATAGATTTCATTGCTGAGTGATATTGCATTGTACGTAAGTACCACAACTTCTTTATCCATTTTTCGCTTTCTGCGATATTGAACTTGTACCGTAAACG
>NW_020841938.1:0-267 GCF_003676395.1 Aethalodelphis obliquidens | reverse complement strand
TTTCCCTAAGCTATAGGACCATAAGTGGAAGTGCCCTAGGCTCTGTTCCTTTGTTTTTTACACGTTTCAGGAAACACCATACACTTCTCCAGAGTGGCTGTTGGCAATTTACATCCCGCCCATCAGCATAACAAGGCTCCCAGTTCTCCATGGCCTGTCCTGCCTTTCTGGATTTTACACTTTTTTCAGATGGCCCTTTTGACCGGGGGGAAGTGAGACTTCATTGTAGTGCAGATTTCCTTTGCAAGTTTGCTTGGTTGGCCAAAA
>NW_020841937.1:0-1509 GCF_003676395.1 Aethalodelphis obliquidens | reverse complement strand
CTCACCTCCCTCACCTCCCTTACTAACCTCCCCACCTCAAATCCCTCACCCCCCTCCCCTCACTTCCCACATCTCCCCCTACTCACCTCCCTCACCTCCCTCAACTCATGTTCCTCATCTCACGTCCCTCACCTCCCTCACCTCACCTCCCTCAGCTCCCTCCACTCACCACCCTCACCTCACCTCAACTCCCTCACATCACCTCACCTCCCTCACATCACCTCACCTCCCTCACCTCAACTCCCTCTCCTCCCTAACCTCTCCACCCCTCACTTACATCACCTCACCTCACTTCCCTCAACTTACTTCCCTCAACTCCCTCAACACTCCTCCCTCACCTCACCTCACCACACCTCCTTCACCTCACCTCCCTCACGACTCCTAACCTCCAACACGTGTCCTCAATCCCTCACCTCACCTTACCTCCCTCCCCTCACTTACTTCCATTCAACTCCCACACCTCCCTCATCTCAACTCCCTCTCCTCTCTCACTTCAACTCCCTCACCTCACCTCACCATCGTAACCTCACCTCACATCCATCACAGCACCTCACCTTCCTCATCTCACCTTACCTCACTCACCTCAACTCCCTCACCTCCAACTCTTCTCCTCTCCTCCCTCACCTCATCTCACCTCCCTCACCTCACTTTGCTAAGCTCCCACACCTCACCTCTCTCACCTCCCACACCTCACCTCACCTCTCACACCTCACCTCACCTATGTCACCTCACCTCCCTCACCTCCCTTACCTCACCTCCCTCACTTCATATCCCTCCCCTCCCTCCCCTCACCTCCCACATCTCCCTCTACTCACCTCCCTCACCTCCCTCACCACACCTCCCTTACCTCTCTCGCCTCACATCACTCACCTCCCTAACTTTACCTCACTCACGTCCCTCACCTGACCTCAACTCCCTCACATCACCTCACATCCCTCACGTCACCACACCTACCTCACCTCAACTCCCTCACCTCCCAAACCTCTCCACCCCTCACTTACATCACCTCACCTCACTTCCCTCAACCTACCTCCCTCAAATCCCTCAACTCTCCTCCCTCATCTCACCTCTCCACACCTCCTTCACCTCACATCCTTCGTGACTCCTAACCTCCAACACGTGTCCACACCTCCATCACCTCCCTCACCTCACCTCCCTCTCAACTCACCTACCTGACCTCACCTCACCTCTACTACCGTACTTCAACTCACCTCACCTCCCTCACCTCACCTCTCTCACCTAATCAACCTTACCTACCTCAACTCACCTGCATCCCCTCACCTCAACTTCCACACCTCATCTCCCTCTCTTCACAACCTTCACCTCCCTCACGTCACCACCCACACATCACCCCACCTCCCTTAACTCACCTCCCTATTCTCACCTCCCTCCCTACCTCAGCTCAACTCCCTCCCTCCCTCAACCTACTCTCCTAACCTCCCTCACCTCACCTCACCTCCCTCACGTTACCTCACCTCCCTCACCTCACATTGCTCAGCTCACCTCCCT
>NW_020841936.1:0-1510 GCF_003676395.1 Aethalodelphis obliquidens | reverse complement strand
CTGGAGAGCAACCTGGCAGTATTTAGAAAAAAATATTGCTTATAGACAATGTTTGTGTCCCTCCAAAATCCATATGCTGAAACCCTAGCCCTCTAGATGTGATGGTATTTGGAGGTGGGGCTTTTGGGAAAAAATTAAAGTTGGATTAGGTCATGAGGATGGGGGCCTTATGATGGGATTAATGCCCTTAGAAAAAGAGGAAGACACAGGAGATAGCTGTCTCTCTCTTTGTGTGTACACACTGAGCTAGGCCATGTGAGGACATAAGCAGGAAGAGGGCCCTCACCAGAACCCAACCATGCTGGCATCCTAATCTTGGCCTTTCAGCCACCAGAACTGTGAGAAGTAAATGTTTGCTGCTTAAGCCACCAGTCTATGGTATTCTGTTCTAGCAGCTCAAACGGACTAAGGATATCTATGACCTAGAAATTCTATTCCTGAGCGTATATTACAGAAAAATATATGCAGAAGTCCATAGGGAAACATGAATGAGAATGCTCCTCATAGCAATGTTTCTGGCAGTGGAGTGGAGAGCCAACATAAGATATCCCTCAAAAGAGGAAGGAATGGACAAGTTATACTTGGGATATTCGTTCTAATGGAATATGATGCAGCGTTAGAAGCAATTAGCTAGAGATACATATAGCTACATAAGTTGAACTTAAAAGCATAAGGTAAGAAACAGAACGAGGTCTACGGCACAATGCACCATATTCACACACACACACATTTCATAAGGCTATATGTTTCGCAAGAGTACAAACATATACGAGGGCATGATTCAAACACATCCGAGTAGGTGCCTAATTGTGGGAAGGAAATGAGTGTTGGACTCTAGGATGAAAGAAAAATAGAAAAACTGTAGGAGAAAGAACCTTGTCAAACTCAATGATGACAATATGGCCAGAGTCCAAGAATAGAATAAAAGAAAAAATAAAAGCAACCTTCATGAGTGGGCAGTTAATTCTAATCCCTGCCTTTAAGTTGCAGAGCGGGCAGAAGATAATTTAATCAAAATCAGCAGGCTTTAATGCCAGATGCTCTAGGTAGGGAGATGTTTATTCATGGGAGCTGTCTTTCTGTTAGTTTGTAAGATGATTCATATCTCCACCAATATTTAAATTCAGCCATACAGCTTTTGGAGGGATTTTAAGGAAGATATCCAAAACACTAGCTGATAACTAAGGGTGGGAGATCTCAGAATAAACCACTGAGTAGGGGTGGCCTTGGAGAATAGCTTGGAGGAAAGGTTTGTTCTCTACCATGTGCACCACCACAACTGAACATAGGGATATGAGGAGGGTGGCAGTTCGGCTTGGGAAGACTCTTCTCTCTAACCGAGCCATCCTGGCCTCATCATCATCCCCACCCCACCCCGCCTCATCATCATCCCCCCCCCACCCCGCCCCAGGTGTCAGGAATGGTTCTTTGAAATGTCTGAGCTACATCAACAGACGTGTCACAAGGGCTGCTTTGTGATGGCTAAGTCCCTCCTTAGCCACCATTGGCT
>NW_020841935.1:0-1510 GCF_003676395.1 Aethalodelphis obliquidens | reverse complement strand
CAATTTATGTATGTTATCTTGTATCCTGCTACTTTGTGGAATTGTTTGTCAGTTCTAGTAGTTTTTGTGTGGAACTTTTAGGGTTTCCTTTATATATATTATCATGTCATCTGCATATAATGACAACTTTACCTCTTCCCTTCCAATGTGGCTAGATTTTATTTCTTTTTCTTGTCTGATTGTTGTGGCTAGGACTTCCAATACTATGTTGAAGAGAAGAGGTGAGAGTGGGCCTCCTTGTCTTCTTCCAGATTTTAGGGGGAAGGCTTTCAGCCTATGAACATAGAGTATTTTATTGGTTGTGGGTTTGTCATAAATAGCTTTTATTATGTTGAGATATGTTTCCTCTATACCCACTTTGGTAAGTGGTTTTTTTTTTGTTGTTGTTTTTTTTTGCGGTACATGGGCCTCTCACTGTAGTGACCTATCCCGTTGCGGAGCGCAGGCTCTGGACGCACATGCTCAGTGGCCATGGATCACGGGCCCAGCTGCTCTGTGGCATGTGGGATCTTCCTGGACAGGGGCATGAACCTGTGTCCCCTGCATCGGCAGGCGGACTCTCAACCACTGTGCCACCAGGGAAGCCCTGGTAAGTGTTTTTTATCATCAATGGATGTTGAAGTTTTTCAAATGCGTTTTCGGCGTCTGTTGAGATGATCATTTGTTTTGTATTTTGTATTTGATGGGGTGTATCATGTTGATTGATTTGCACATGTTGAAACAACTTTGTGACACTGGGGTGAATCAAATTTGGTCATGGTGTATGATCCTCTTATGTGTTGTCAGATTCGGTTTTCTAATATTCAGTTGAGAATTTTTGCATCTATATTTATCAAAGATATTGGTCTGCAATTTTCTTATTTTGGTAGTGTCTTTCTTTCTGTGTTTTTTTTAAAGTCTTTAATGAATTTGTTCCAATATTGCTTCTGTTTTATGTTTTGGTTTCTTGTTTGTGAGGCATGTGGGATCTTAGCTCCACCATGAGGGATTGAACCTGCCCCCCCTTGCACTGGAATGCGAAATCTTAACTGCTGGACAACTAGAAAAGTCCCCCTCTGTATTTTTGTTTGTTTGTTTGCTTGTTTTAGTAGATTTCTTTCTTTATTTTTGGATGCATTGGGTGTCCGTTGCTGTGCACGGGCTCTCTCTAGTTGTGGCGAGTGGGGGCTTCTCTTCATTGTGCTGTGCAGGCTGTTCATTGCAGTGGCTTCTTTTGTTGCAGAGCATGGGCTCTAGGTGCGCGGGCTTCAGCAGTTGTGGCTATCAGGCTCAGTAGTTGTGGCTCCTGGGCTGTAGAGCGCAGGCTTAGTAGTTGTGGCACACAGGCTTAGTTGCTCCGCAGCATGTGGGATCTTCGCAGACCAGGGCTCGAACCTATGTCCCCTGCATTGGCAGACGGATTCTTAACCACTGTGCCACCAGGGAAGTCCCCCCCCCCCATCTGTTTTTGATATCAGGGTGATGGTGGCTTCATAGAATGTCTTTGGAAGTATTCTTTACTCTTCAATCT
>NW_020841934.1:0-1510 GCF_003676395.1 Aethalodelphis obliquidens | reverse complement strand
TATAATAATGGTCCCAAGAAGATGTCTAAAAATAGATTTTTAAAAAACTTTTTACTATGAAAATTTTCAGATTAGAGACAGCAGTTTAATGAACCCATGTATCCATCACCCAGCTGCAAACAAATATTGATACATACCCGATCTTGTTTCATACACAACCTCAACCCACTCGCCTTCCCCCAGTCCCTACCCCATCTAGTTGCTCTAAACAATTTCGAAACAAATCCTGCACGTACATTTCACATATAATATTTTAGTGTATATCTTTACAAACTTAAAAAAAATCACTATGTCACACACAAAAAATTAACCATAATTTTTCATCTCAATTCTTTGCAGTTCAAAGCACTACAGTTGTTATGCTTTTTAAGGCACATATTCTTCCATCCGTGACCAGTGGGAACTTATTTGATTAGTTTCCTTATTAAAACAGTTCTCAGATAATTAGGGTCTTTATTCAAAATTTTAACCATTTTCAGAAAATGAAACAGTTCTATACGTGTGTGCCACGTACACATTTAAGTTCTATTGTATATATACACCCATGAAGGAAGTGACCAGTAACAGGTATTGGGACTCAGACCCTAGGTTAGAATCCTGGCTACATTACCACTAGCTGTATGACTTTGGGATTATTCTTTAGCCTCTCCAAGTATACACTGCTTGATTTCTAACATGGAATAACTTCTGATTCAGAATAACCTCTAGTTCAGAAGATATGAGGACTATAAAAAACATTGTAAGTAAAAACATCTGTCCCTGTGCCTGACACAGAATGCACTTAAATTTAAACTTCCCTTTTCTTTTTCCCTTTTTTTTTTTTTTTGCGGTACGCGGGCCTCTCACCGCTGTGGCCTCTCCCGCTGCGGAGCACAGGCCCCGGATATGCAGGCTCAGCAGCCATGGCCCACAGGCTCAGCCACTCCGTGGCATGTGGGATCCTCCCAGACCGGGGCACGAACCCGCGCCCCCTGCATGGGCAGGCGGACTCTCAACCACTGCGCCACCAGGGAAGCCCCTCCCTTTTCTTAATGACATTAGGAAGGTCATCATTAGCCTTAGGACCTTCTCAGATGTTTGAGTTACTACACCTTACATCCACCACTAGATGCTGGAATTTACTTGGCCTTCTTGCACTCATCCATTTCTTATCAGCAGCATTTGACCCAACTAATAAAAGGAAAATCAATGCATTTCATATTAACATAAATATTTTAAAGTAAAAATCTACCTATTTTACTTATTTTTTTTAAATTAAGATGACATTGTTTTAATTTTTGCCAATCTCTTTAATGTCTACTGTAAACAAAAAACAGCTGGATTCTCACACATGCTCCTGCATTCAACCTGTTGTAGAATGTTGTTTAGCTGAAGTGTAAGAAGAAAATCCGTTTGCATACACGTATATAAATTGGAAAATGGAGGAGTATTTTAATAGCTTTTTCATATAACTGGATGTTCTTCTTTGATACATTAAAGCTAGACAAATGGTTGTTTTTCTTTTTGTTTT
>NW_020841933.1:0-1511 GCF_003676395.1 Aethalodelphis obliquidens | reverse complement strand
CACATGAGAGAGAAATCACCCTCTGTAAGTCACTAGGATTTTGGGGTCCATTGTTACTACAGCACAGCTCAGCCAACTGGTAACAGAAGTTTAATCAATACAGCTGATTGATGCAGAAAACTCATTGAAAAGTGGCCTTCCGTTGGCCTGAGTAACTGGGTCATTCAAGTGACTGCTGAACACTAAAGATATGTTCAGAGGTTTCTGGAGTTACTGGCAGCTTCTTCCAATTTAAAACAAGGAAAGCACTGTCTAAATGGGCCTTCTTATTATGTCCTGGACAGACCAAATTTGAGAGTACCTGCATCACCCAAAATATCATTCCCAGGGATTTCTTTTGTAAACTGATGTTGATTCATTTGACCAGTTTACTCTGGCCAAAGCTGATAGAATCATGGTAGAGACTCAAATGTGAGCAATCTGCAGGCTGGCCAGCAGCCTACTTAGTGGCATTGTGTAAATGCTTTGCTAATCAGACAAGATGTTACCACTGGAGCGTTCAGATCCTCCCTGGAAAATATCTGACCTAGATACATGAGGAGATAATGTAATGAGTTTGCAGAAGTTGAAAGTCACACAGAAAAAGGGGCAAAGGATATAATTGAGCCATGCTAACAGTGGTTAATAGAGCATGGTTTAGCAAGCTTGGGCTGCTGAAAATACAAGCAATTTACTTGACTACTAGAGATGTTGCTAAGTGAAATCTATGTATATCCTGATCTTGGTGAGGCCGTCATGGTGGCTCTTCCTGGGTTCCCATGAAACTTGACTTCCCCTCTTCCTTGCTCTCCCTAATGCTGGTAGCACAGATAAGATCCTCGTCAGTCTTCCTTCTATGCGTCCTTTCAGTGCCATCCCTTCCCTTTTCCAAAATATGAACCAGTATGTCCCTGTTCTTGAAACCACAAAATGTTCTAACACAGGCCAGAAAGGACAGCAAAGGCTAATTACAAATATCGTAATTGACAATAGCAAAACCACACATGTAAAGTTAAAATTCCTGTCTATTTTGAGAGTGGAGCTTCTGGGTCCAACTCAGCAAGAACCTTGCACCATTTGCCTTCCCCTAAATGAAACTGCTTTGCATTGGAATGGACTTTTACTTTGTCTGAATTTTGTTTTGTTTTGTTTTGTTTTGAGGGGTTGGCTCGAATCTCCTCATAAAAAAAGTATTTCCTCTTACTTCATGTGGTTTGTCCTACATCCAGAGATTATCCTTTTATATTGTTTCTGAGCCAATATTTCTTTTTCTTATGTCTTTAAAGCTTTTGCTTAGAAATGCTGTGGCTCTTTCCTCCTGGCCTCAGTTAGGAAAGGGATTCTTGTACCCTAGAACTTCATTAGCATGTGAATTAACTCTTGCAGCACACAGAGACTTAGGTCATTGGTTAGCTTGTTGATCTCTTTCAAGCCCTATAGTATGTTAGAATAGGAAGTGATGTCAGAGATCCTTGGGTTTAAGAGTACTGAGGAGTAAACTTACACCTTTATAGCCACATGGCTAGTGAACG
>NW_020841932.1:0-1511 GCF_003676395.1 Aethalodelphis obliquidens | reverse complement strand
GTTAAGGAATACTGGTTAGGGAGGTGAGTAAGGCGGTGTCAAGATGGACATGCTGAGTCCAAAGAGAGGCTCTTATTTATTGATATAGTTAAGCATATGATAAATGGAAGAGGAATTAAGGTAACTAATAAGCAATTAACTCAGTTTTTTCAGTTTGTACAGGAGCAATGCCCATGGTTTCCAGAACAGGGAACAGTTAATATAGAAACCTGGCAAAAGGTGGGGCAAGCTTTGCAGGATTATTACAGCCAGCATGGGCCTGAGAAGGTTCCAGTGGATACTTTTTCTTTATGGAACCTTATTAGAGAGAGCATTGCTCCCTTGCCTGAAGGTCAAAAAAACCCATATAAATATCCTGCAGAAGCAATAAATGAATGTACTCCATTACTTTCCCCAAAAACATCAAAAGAAACTGAAGTTTTGGCTGCAGCTTTAAAAGATTGTAACCTTAATAATAATGATTCAGAGGAGGAAGATGATTCGCCTATTGATACTAAGTCTAATTTGTTAAAAAACCCTCCTTTTGATGATCAATTGTTTCCCGCAGATCAGGATGATTTAGATGCCGCAGCATATGATTATGAAAGAAGGAAATATGAACCCCATGGTGCTTTTTCATTACAAGAAACTAAGAAAAATAGGCCTAATTTACAGGATATACGCCCTTTGGGTCGTCTACCGACCGCCCCACCAGCACCTTTGCGTTCTTCATTTCTCCCTTTACAAAGGTCAGGGCGTTCAAATACTGGGGGCCTACCGCCTCCACCGCCTTTAAATAAAAGTCAGGGTGAATATAAAAGGCATAGAAGAATAAACAGTGAAGATAATGATTATGCTTTTGCAGCCTGTTTTCCAGTCATTTTTGAGGATGATTTTGATGATGAGCCATATTGGGATCCCTTGCCTTTAAAACTTTTAAAAGAACTTAAAAAGGCTTGTGTAGATTATGGACCGTTGGCGCCTTATACTATGACTCTTATAGATGCCTTGGCAAATAGATGGATGACTCCATATGACTGGATTCAGGTTGCAAAAGCCTGTTTGTCTGGAGGGCAATATTTGCTTTGGAAAACAGAATATAAAGAATGGGTGGATAAACAACATGTTTTAAATAAGAAGAGGGATAAATTCAATATTACTAAAGATATGTTATTAGGCCAGGGAGAATATGATACAGCCCAACAGCAGATGCATATGGGAAAGGAAGCCTTATGGCAGGTAACTACATGTACAGTGAACGCCTGGAAGTCTTTGCCTTTAACTCCAGGGAAAGCCTCCGCTTTGACAGATTTAAGACAAAAGCCTGAGGAGCCATATGAGGATTTTGTTTCTCGCTTGCTAATAGAGATAAAAAGGGTGATCATTGATGAGGATGCAGCTAACATGTTAGCTAAACAATTAGCCTTTGAAAATGCTAATCCTGTTTGTCAGAACTTGATTCGGCCAATTAGAAAAACTGGTAGTATTTCAGATTTTATTAAGCAATGTTCTGACGTGGGTCCCTCTTATAT
>NW_020841931.1:0-1512 GCF_003676395.1 Aethalodelphis obliquidens | reverse complement strand
AAAATATACAAGCAGCTCATGCAGCTCAATATCAAAAAAACAAACAATCCAATCCAAAAATGGGCAGAAGATCTAAATAGACATTTCTCCAAAGAAGATATACAGATTGCCAACAAACACATGAAAGGATGCTCAACATCACTAATCACTAGAGAAATGCAAATCAAAACTACATTGAGGTATCACCTGACACCAGTCAGAATGGCCATCATCAAAAAATCTACAAACAATAAATGTTGGAGAGGGTGTGGACAAAAGGGGACCCTCTTGCACTGTTGATGGGAATGTAAATTGATACAGACACTATGGAGAACAGTATGGAGGTTCCTCAAAAAACTAAAAATAGAACTACCATTATACTCAGCAATCCCACTACTGGGCATATACCCTGAGAAAACCATAATTCAAAAAGAGTCAAGTACCACAATGTTCACTGCAGTACTATGTTAAAAAAGAAAAAAAGTCTGTTTCTGAATACACTGTTATCTCACAGGATTTTTTAAAAATATCTTTATTGGAGTATAATTGCTTTACAATGCTGTGTTAGTTTCTGCTTTATAACAAAGTGAATCAGCTATACATATACATGTAGCCCCATATCTCCTCCCTCTTGCGTCTCCCTCCCACCCTCCCTATCCCACCCCTCTAGGTGGTCACAAAGCACGGAGCTGATCTCCCTGTGCTATGTGGCTGCTACTCACTAGCTATTTATTTTACATTTCGTATATATGTCCATGCCACTCTGTCACTTTGTCCCAGCTTACCCTTGCCCCTCCCCGTGTCCTCAAGTCCATTCTCTAGTAGGTCTGCGTCTTTATTCCCATCTTGCCCCTAGGTTCTTCATGACCACTTTTTTTTTTTTAATTCCATATATATGTGTTAGCATATGGTATTTGTTTTTCTCTTTCTGATTTACTTCACTCTGTATGACAGACTCTAGGTCCATCCACCTCACTACAAATAACTCAATTTCGTTTCTCTTTATGGCTGAGTAATATTCCATTGTATATATGTGCCACATCTTCTTTATCCATTCATCTGTCAATGGACACTTAGGTTGCTACCATGTCCTGGCTATTGTAAACAGAGCTGGAATGAACATTGTGGTACATGACTCTTTTTGAATTATGGTTTTCTCAGGGTATATGCCCAGTAGTGGGATTGCTGGGTTGTATGGTAGTTCTATTTTTAGTTTTTTTAGGAACCTCCATATTGTTCTCCATAGTGGTTGTATCAATTTACATTCTCACCAACAGTGCAAGAGGGTCCCCTTTTCTCCACACCCTCTCCAGCATTTATTGTTCGTAGATTTTTTGATGATGGCCATTCTGACTGGTGTGAGATGATATCTCATTGTAGTTTTGATTTGCATTTCTCTAGTGATTAGTGACGTTGAGCATTCTTTCATGTGTTTGTTGGCAATGTGTATATCTTTTTTGGAGAAATGTCTATTTAGGTCTTCCGCCCATTTTTGATTTGGGTTGTTTGTTTTTTTGATATTGAGCTGCATGA
>NW_020841930.1:0-1512 GCF_003676395.1 Aethalodelphis obliquidens | reverse complement strand
TCATGCAGCTCAATATCAAAAAAACAAACAACCCAAATCAAAAATGGGCGGAAGACCTAAATAGACATTTCTCCAAAAAAGATATACACATTGCCAACAAACACATGAAAGAATGCTCAACGTCACTAATCACTAGAGAAATGCAAATCAAAACTACAATGAGATATCATCTCACACCAGTCAGAATGGCCATCATCAAAAAATCTACGAACAATAAATGCTGGAGAGGGTGTGGAGAAAAGGGGACCCTCTTGCACTGTTGGTGAGAATGTAAATTGATACAACCACTATGGAGAACAATATGGAGGTTCCTAAAAAAACTAAAAATAGAACTACCATACAACCCAGCAATCCCACTACTGGGCATATACCCTGAGAAAACCATAATTCAAAAAGAGTCATGTACCACAATGTTCATTCCAGCTCTGTTTACAATAGCCAGGACATGGTAGCAACCTAAGTGTCCATTGACAGATGAATGGATAAAGAAGATGTGGCACATATATACAATGGAATATTACTCAGCCATAAAGAGAAACGAAATTGAGTTATTTGTAGTGAGGTGGATGGACCTAGAGTCTGTCATACAGAGTGAAGTAAATCAGAAAGAGAAAAACAAATACCATATGCTAACACATATATATGGAATTAAAAAAAAAAAAGTGGTCATGAAGAACCTAGGGGCAAGATGGGAATAAAGACGCAGACCTACTAGAGAATGGACTTGAGGACACGGGGAGGGGCAAGGGTAAGCTGGGACAAAGTGACAGAGTGGCATGGACATATATACGAAATGTAAAATAAATAGCTAGTGAGTAGCAGCCACATAGCACAGGGAGATCAGCTCCGTGCTTTGTGACCACCTAGAGGGGTGGGATAGGGAGGGTGGGAGGGAGACGCAAGAGGGAGGAGATATGGGGCTACATGTATATGTATAGCTGATTCACTTTGTTATAAAGCAGAAACTAACACAGCATTGTAAAGCAATTATACTCCAATAAAGATATTTTTAAAAAATCCTGTGAGATAACAGTGTATTCAGAAACAGACTTTTTTTCTTTTTTAACATAGTACTGCAGTGAACATTGTGGTACTTGACTCTTTTTGAATTATGGTTTTCTCAGGGTATATGCCCAGTAGTGGGATTGCTGAGTATAATGGTAGTTCTATTTTTAGTTTTTTGAGGAACCTCCATACTGTTCTCCATAGTGTCTGTATCAATTTACATTCCCATCAACAGTGCAAGAGGGTCCCCTTTTGTCCACACCCTCTCCAACATTTATTGTTTGTAGATTTTTTGATGATGGCCATTCTGACTGGTGTCAGGTGATACCTCAATGTAGTTTTGATTTGCATTTCTCTAGTGATTAGTGATGTTGAGCATCCTTTCATGTGTTTGTTGGCAATCTGTATATCTTCTTTGGAGAAATGTCTATTTAGATCTTCTGCCCATTTTTGGATTGGATTGTTTGTTTTTTTGATATTGAGCTGCATGAGCTGCTTGTATATTTT
>NW_020841929.1:0-1512 GCF_003676395.1 Aethalodelphis obliquidens | reverse complement strand
AAAATATACAAGCAGCTCATGCAGCTCAATATCAAAAAAACAAACAATCCAATCCAAAAATGGGCAGAAGATCTAAATAGACATTTCTCCAAAGAAGATATACAGATTGCCAACAAACACATGAAAGGATGCTCAACATCACTAATCACTAGAGAAATGCAAATCAAAACTACATTGAGGTATCACCTGACACCAGTCAGAATGGCCATCATCAAAAAATCTACAAACAATAAATGTTGGAGAGGGTGTGGACAAAAGGGGACCCTCTTGCACTGTTGATGGGAATGTAAATTGATACAGACACTATGGAGAACAGTATGGAGGTTCCTCAAAAAACTAAAAATAGAACTACCATTATACTCAGCAATCCCACTACTGGGCATATACCCTGAGAAAACCATAATTCAAAAAGAGTCAAGTACCACAATGTTCACTGCAGTACTATGTTAAAAAAGAAAAAAAGTCTGTTTCTGAATACACTGTTATCTCACAGGATTTTTTAAAAATATCTTTATTGGAGTATAATTGCTTTACAATGCTGTGTTAGTTTCTGCTTTATAACAAAGTGAATCAGCTATACATATACATGTAGCCCCATATCTCCTCCCTCTTGCGTCTCCCTCCCACCCTCCCTATCCCACCCCTCTAGGTGGTCACAAAGCACGGAGCTGATCTCCCTGTGCTATGTGGCTGCTACTCACTAGCTATTTATTTTACATTTCGTATATATGTCCATGCCACTCTGTCACTTTGTCCCAGCTTACCCTTGCCCCTCCCCGTGTCCTCAAGTCCATTCTCTAGTAGGTCTGCGTCTTTATTCCCATCTTGCCCCTAGGTTCTTCATGACCACTTTTTTTTTTTTAATTCCATATATATGTGTTAGCATATGGTATTTGTTTTTCTCTTTCTGATTTACTTCACTCTGTATGACAGACTCTAGGTCCATCCACCTCACTACAAATAACTCAATTTCGTTTCTCTTTATGGCTGAGTAATATTCCATTGTATATATGTGCCACATCTTCTTTATCCATTCATCTGTCAATGGACACTTAGGTTGCTACCATGTCCTGGCTATTGTAAACAGAGCTGGAATGAACATTGTGGTACATGACTCTTTTTGAATTATGGTTTTCTCAGGGTATATGCCCAGTAGTGGGATTGCTGGGTTGTATGGTAGTTCTATTTTTAGTTTTTTTAGGAACCTCCATATTGTTCTCCATAGTGGTTGTATCAATTTACATTCTCACCAACAGTGCAAGAGGGTCCCCTTTTCTCCACACCCTCTCCAGCATTTATTGTTCGTAGATTTTTTGATGATGGCCATTCTGACTGGTGTGAGATGATATCTCATTGTAGTTTTGATTTGCATTTCTCTAGTGATTAGTGACGTTGAGCATTCTTTCATGTGTTTGTTGGCAATGTGTATATCTTTTTTGGAGAAATGTCTATTTAGGTCTTCCGCCCATTTTTGATTTGGGTTGTTTGTTTTTTTGATATTGAGCTGCATGA
>NW_020841928.1:0-1512 GCF_003676395.1 Aethalodelphis obliquidens | reverse complement strand
TCATGCAGCTCAATATCAAAAAAACAAACAACCCAAATCAAAAATGGGCGGAAGACCTAAATAGACATTTCTCCAAAAAAGATATACACATTGCCAACAAACACATGAAAGAATGCTCAACGTCACTAATCACTAGAGAAATGCAAATCAAAACTACAATGAGATATCATCTCACACCAGTCAGAATGGCCATCATCAAAAAATCTACGAACAATAAATGCTGGAGAGGGTGTGGAGAAAAGGGGACCCTCTTGCACTGTTGGTGAGAATGTAAATTGATACAACCACTATGGAGAACAATATGGAGGTTCCTAAAAAAACTAAAAATAGAACTACCATACAACCCAGCAATCCCACTACTGGGCATATACCCTGAGAAAACCATAATTCAAAAAGAGTCATGTACCACAATGTTCATTCCAGCTCTGTTTACAATAGCCAGGACATGGTAGCAACCTAAGTGTCCATTGACAGATGAATGGATAAAGAAGATGTGGCACATATATACAATGGAATATTACTCAGCCATAAAGAGAAACGAAATTGAGTTATTTGTAGTGAGGTGGATGGACCTAGAGTCTGTCATACAGAGTGAAGTAAATCAGAAAGAGAAAAACAAATACCATATGCTAACACATATATATGGAATTAAAAAAAAAAAAGTGGTCATGAAGAACCTAGGGGCAAGATGGGAATAAAGACGCAGACCTACTAGAGAATGGACTTGAGGACACGGGGAGGGGCAAGGGTAAGCTGGGACAAAGTGACAGAGTGGCATGGACATATATACGAAATGTAAAATAAATAGCTAGTGAGTAGCAGCCACATAGCACAGGGAGATCAGCTCCGTGCTTTGTGACCACCTAGAGGGGTGGGATAGGGAGGGTGGGAGGGAGACGCAAGAGGGAGGAGATATGGGGCTACATGTATATGTATAGCTGATTCACTTTGTTATAAAGCAGAAACTAACACAGCATTGTAAAGCAATTATACTCCAATAAAGATATTTTTAAAAAATCCTGTGAGATAACAGTGTATTCAGAAACAGACTTTTTTTCTTTTTTAACATAGTACTGCAGTGAACATTGTGGTACTTGACTCTTTTTGAATTATGGTTTTCTCAGGGTATATGCCCAGTAGTGGGATTGCTGAGTATAATGGTAGTTCTATTTTTAGTTTTTTGAGGAACCTCCATACTGTTCTCCATAGTGTCTGTATCAATTTACATTCCCATCAACAGTGCAAGAGGGTCCCCTTTTGTCCACACCCTCTCCAACATTTATTGTTTGTAGATTTTTTGATGATGGCCATTCTGACTGGTGTCAGGTGATACCTCAATGTAGTTTTGATTTGCATTTCTCTAGTGATTAGTGATGTTGAGCATCCTTTCATGTGTTTGTTGGCAATCTGTATATCTTCTTTGGAGAAATGTCTATTTAGATCTTCTGCCCATTTTTGGATTGGATTGTTTGTTTTTTTGATATTGAGCTGCATGAGCTGCTTGTATATTTT
>NW_020841927.1:0-1515 GCF_003676395.1 Aethalodelphis obliquidens | reverse complement strand
GTGGTCCAAGCACTATTTATGAAGACAACATCCCTCCTCGACTTCTCAACACAGACAGCACAGCAACAGACGAAATTGTGGTGGCGGAGAGGGGGCTGGGATGGGGGCGGAGGGGGGATTTGTCCCTGGTGGTGCAGGAAACCACTGCTGCAAGGAGCTCTTGCTGACCTCAATATTATGTTCCTCTGATGCGGTAAATATCGCCGCACTGGGATCCCCTTATCTTGAAAACTATATAGCCTCACGATCATTATTGACAACGGCTCCCAGGAAGGGCTCCCACAGTGCTTCTGCAAGCAAATAGCACATTGGCTGTACCTTGCCTTTGGAATCTGCCGGCTATTCTACCATCCGACCACCCAAACACAAATTTGCTTCGATTTTCAGTGTTAATCAACATCTTTGATTTTTCTCCTCAGATTACTGTCCGTCGATGGAAACCTCTGACTCTCTCTCAAGAATGTGTACTAATTTCTCCACATAGTCTCGTAGCACCTTTTATCAGACCTGGAGTTAGGAACATGATACAATTGTGCCAGTTTAACTCCTTCACAAAAGTTTCGCTTGCCAAGTGTTTCTAGCCAGGACTTAGCTGTGGAAATGCCTTCTGCATGTTCATTCTCTTACACCCTAATCTTACTCAACAATCGTACACAGCCTAATAATTGATCCATTGGATTGTCTGAGTTGATAATCACATCATCAGCAAATTCTACCTTGAGTTTTTCTAAACCCGTTGCCAGTGATTTTATGCTCCTCCTGAATCCGCTCAGTGACTACAGAGGCCCACGTGTGTTCTCCCTCACATCAAAGATTTCCAGGGACACGTTAAGTGGGATGCTGCTCTTGTTGTTGGTGTTGTTGTTGTTGGAGGATTTTATTATAACGTTACAAAAAGAACACTTATGTACAATATGCTAAGAATTATATGGCAGGAACTGGTGCTGTTTTCTTACACTTTTTGCCTGGATTTGGGATGATCAAATTTCATCAACCATTTGATTCTCTACTTGTTCAGAGGACCACATCCTTTTGCATTCAATCTCTTAATGCCAAGCTTTATATATATTAACGTTGCCAACATTCAGGACAACGTGCATCCTGGACGAGGACTCTCATCACTGATCTCCACCGCGTGGATGCATGGTCGAATTCCTTTTGCTAACATTTCATTTATGATTTTCACTGTGATATTCACAATATATACGTCTGGAATTTCACTCCTCCATCATGCGTTTCTTCTGTGATTCTGGGATGCGTCGATGTTATGTTCTGAATTTAAACAGACTTATGGAGTGCATCTCCTTTTTCTACCTCTAAGACCATCTACACAAGCATGGAATAACAGTTTTCCAGGACAGTTTGTAGACTGTACCAGAGAAGTACCAGGTAGTTCTTGGGATGATTTTTCATTATTGGTCCTACTGATTGACAAGTCATACAACTCTTTCAGTTTTCTACATCTTCCTGTGTCAGTTTTCATACAGTTGTCCAGGATTTAGTCAAACTTCACAA
>NW_020841926.1:0-1515 GCF_003676395.1 Aethalodelphis obliquidens | reverse complement strand
TAACACAGGGGCGCCTGGAAGGGGGTTTTCTGTGTGGCTGGTTCACTGAAGCTGGGTGTCTGTGGGCACATGGGCCCATCTGCAGTCCCGGTGAAGACACTGTTCTCTCCGGGGAAATGAGGTGGACACTTAGTCCCTGGTCTGTGGATGGTCTAATCCTCTGGGTGTCTTGTCTCTTCTTGGGGGTCACTGGGGCTTTATCCTCACTCCGTGGGGTACAGGAGGGGAGGGATGCACACGCCCTGGGCGCACTGTGCCTGGGCTCCTGGGAAGGACCTCTCTGGCCCACATGTTCACAGGCCTCAGTCACCCCTGCTCGACACTCCCCTCCAGAGACTCGGCAAGAGGACCTGCCCTGTGAAACGCGGCGCCTGGGTCGTGGGGCTTGTGGGTCCCTTCTCAGATGGCCACACTCAGGTCTTGGGGTGGGTGCGGTGGCCTGTGACCCCTCGCCAAGTCACCACGCTGCTGCGGCTCCTTTCTGAGGCCTGAGATGCCCCAGGGGTGGCTGGGTGAGGGGGGGAGGTTGCTGTGATGGGGAAGTGTGGGACAGGGGTCCTGGGCCCTGGGTCCCTCCTTGAGGAGGAGTGGGGGTCATGCCCAGAGGGGGGGAGGCCGGTGACGGTCCTGGGTGTCAGCAGGCACAGTGCCGCACCCTGCAGGCCGGGTGTGGGATTCCTGTGGTCCCAGCACAGAACACCAGATGCGGGGCGGGGTTGGGACAGGGGACGCTTCCTTTCAGGCCTGGAGCCTGAAGTCAAGGTGCTGGGGGCCCGCTCCTCCGCGGGTTCTGCGGTCAGTCGGTCCCAGGCCACTCCCAGCCCCGTCTCCGTCTCTGCCATGACATCGCCTTCTCCCCCGTGTGTCTGGGTCCAAATGCCCCCCATGAGGACGCCCGCACACAGGTCAGTGACCTCGGCTCACCCCGGGCAGCTCTGCAGTGGCCCATGTGCACACAAAGTCCCATTCTGAGGTCCCGGGGAATCCGTCTTCCAGGGCCTCTTGAGGTGACAATCCTCGTGATCGACACAGTTCGTGGGGGCGTGTGGGTCCCCCAGGCCGGAATCCAGGAGCCTCAAGGAGGACGCGGTGTCCTGACTCAGGGAGGACGGACGGATGGGCAGAGGGGGGATGGAGACCGAGGGACAGTCAGCCCTACCCTCCGGGTACGGGGGAGTCTCTAGAGGGCCGGGCCGGAGCTGGCGGGGGGACGCGGTGGTCAGAGGCGGGCGACCTGGGCTGCGACGGGCGGGGTCACTTAGGGCAACCATGACCCAGTCCCAGCCCTAATGCTGACCTTCAAAGCACCAACACCAAGCCACATCTAATCAAGTCACACAAATACAGCCTGAGAAAGAAAAGTACACCAGTATACCTTATAAATATGAATTCAAGAATCTTCCACAAAATTAGAACAACATGGAGCCAACAGAACATTAAATGGATGATGCCATAAGCAAATATCTCTACACTGGAAATGTCAGGTTGTTCAACATATTAAACCTAAGCAATGTA